>NC_134356.1:29884127-29906627 GCF_048569485.1 Anomaloglossus baeobatrachus
CAAAAGAGAGAAGAGAAATTTGGATATTTTCGAGCATCGAGAGTCGAAAGGCAAAAAGAAGAGGTTCTTACCCAATGTTGATGGCGGAAAGGTTCGTCCGAGCTCGAAGAGGGAAAAGGGGGCCAGATGCCCGAATGCGTTCACCTTGCAGCAGCCTTGCTCCTGTGGAAAGCAGAGACAAGAGCAGACTCAGAGATCAGTTTCTGCAAGTGCTTGCAGGCCTGTAAGAGCTGGAAGGCGGTCCTTACCTAGCAGCGAGCCTCAGATTCTCGGCAGCGTGCGTTCCTCCTGCCACCACTACCCCTTGGCTACCAGCACCCAGCAACGACAGAAGGCTGAGAGGGGCTGGCATGAAAGGCAAAGAAAGGCAGAAAAGCGGGGAGGGAGAAAGAGACAGAGGGAAGCGTGTTAAGCTCGTCTGGCAGTTAACAAGTCCTGAATGAAGAATGTTAGCAAACAGACAAACAGCATATCTGGTGCATGCTAATGGTCCGACCGACTCCACTTCTTAATTATGAATTATTCAGCAGGCAAAAAAAAAAAAACGGAAAAAAGAAGAAAACCGCCCCCCAACACTAAAACACGCCCTAAACTGCGTAAAAAAAAAAAATCCCTATACCTAAATATCTATACGGATACCTGGGCGGACATTTTTTGGGACCCTTTCGGAAAAAAAAGAATGTTGTTGTTTACTGCCATTTTCCATCCTTACCGCCTATTTTTTCCCCCCTTCTTTTGTTTCGTAGCTGGCACCTGTCCCAGGCAGTGCATTACTACGCACACGCAAATGCCTTCCAAAACCCCCCCACCCCCCAAAAAAAGCAGTATTCCCTTTGTAGCCATGGTCGGATTCGAAGAGGAAACAGAACTATCCATCCTTTTAGTTAGGTAGCGTTGGTTCGCGGGTGGAAAAACGGAAAAAGGCGTTTTGTTTGCTCGACGGGCAAGTGCGTCACGATTCGCGAAAAGAGAAAAAAAAAAAAAAGAAACGCACGTGGGCGGGGGGGAAGTCACGGTCGGCGAAGCAAAAATTGGCACAGCCTGGCTTATTGTTACATCGACGAGAGCAAAAAAAAAAGAAAAATCAATTTCGGTATAAAAAATAAATAAAAGCGTAAAAGTAAAAAAATGAAGCAGAAATTAGACGGTAAATGAAGCGGAGGGTTAAAATAAAAAGAAGGAGGAATAAAAAAATGATCCAAATCGTTGCAACAGAAAAAGTTGTACCCTGGCACAAGCCATCTGAAGGGGAGGCCCTTGCAGCAGGAATGCAACCGGCAGCAGTAGCTATTTGCAGACTTCCATCTCCCCCTTGCAAGTGACTAGAGCAGTCTGCCTTAGAAAGAGGAGGAGTACGTGAGCTAGCGAAAGAGATGGGTTAGTGCTGATGATGAAACAGAGGCACGGCCCTGCGTGAGCAAGCTCGTCGTGAGCACACGTACCCTCACACAAACACATACCGCATGAACCCAACAGCCAGCGCTGCCCTCACTACTGTACAAGCACAAGGCGTGGGCACCCGTATACTCACCGAGCTGGGATCAGGTGTATATATGTGTGCGTACATGTATGGTAATATATACTGTACACTCATATATTCATATACACTTACACACATGTACACAAACATACACAGACATAAGTATATATACACACAGATATACATATACATAAATATGTAAACATATACACACAATATACATATATACACAGACATGTACACAGGCACACATGTCCATATGCACACACAAATATACATATACACACATATATACCTACACACACATACATACATATATATACACATACATGTACACAAACAAATATACCTATACACGAACATAAATATGTATACATATACACACACACACACAATATAAATATATACACAGACATGTACACAGGCACCCTTGTACAGTACATATGCACACACAAATATACATATACACACATATACCTACATACATATATGCACACAAATAAATGTACACAAACACATATGCACACAAATATACAGACATACATATATACACACACATGCATGAACATGCACATGTACATATGCACACACAAATATACATATACACGAACATAAATCTATATACATATACACACAATACACATATATACACACACAGACATGTACACAGGCACACGTAAATATGCACACACAAATATACATATACACACACATATATACTGTACCTACACAAACATACATACATATATACACACATACATGTACACAAACACATATGCACACAAATATACACACATATATAGAGACATACATACATATATAAAACATACACACATACATATACACACATACATGTATACACATGTACATATGTACACACAAATATACATATAGACGAGCATAAATATATATACACCCAAATACACATATATACACACACATGTACACAGACATACACGTACATATGACACACAATTATACATATATACACACACACATACATGTACACAGACACACACATGTACATAAACTACAATTCAAAAGTTTAGGGTCACTTAGATATTTCCTTATTTTTGAAAAAAGCACATTTTCTTTCACTGAAGTAAACATTATATTAAACAGAAATCCCCTCTATACATTGTAATGTGGTAAATGGCTTCAAACGTCTGGTTTTGAATGCAATATCTACATAGGTGTATAGAGGCCCATTTCCAACAACCACCACTCCAGTGTTCTAATGGTACATTGTGTTTGCTAACTGTGTTAGAAGGCTAATGGATGTTTAGCAATCCCTTGAAAACCCTTGTGCAAGTATGTTAGCACAGCTGAAAACAGTTTTGCTGATTAGAGCAGTTATAAAACTGACCTTCCTTTGAGCTAGTTGAGAATCTGGAGCATTACATATTTTGGTTCCATTAATCTCTCAAAATGGCCAGAAAAAGAGAATTTTCATGTGAAACTTGACAGTCTTTTCTTGTTCTTAGAAATTAAGGATATTCCATGCAAGAAATTTCCAAGAAACTGAAGATTTCCTACAACGGTGTGTACTACTCCCTTCAGAGAAGAGCACACACAGGCTCTAACCAGAGTAGAAAGAGAAGTGTGAGGCCGCGCTGCACAACTGAGCAACAAGACACGTACAATAGAGTCTCTAGTGTGAGAAATCGACGCCTCACAGGTCCTCACCTGGCAGCTTCATTAAATAGTACCCGCAAAACACCAGTGTCAACTTCTACAGTGAAGACGCGACTCCGGGATGCCGGCCTTCAGGGCAGAGTGGCAAAGAAAAAGCCATATCTGAGACTGGCTAATAAAAGGAAAAGATTAATATGGGCAAAAGAACACAGATATTGGACAGAGGAAGATTGGAGAAAAGTGTTATGGACAGACGAATCGAAGTTTGAGGTGTTTGGATCACACAGAAGAACATTTGTGAGACGCAGAACAACTGAAAAGATGCTGGAAGAGTGCCGGACGCCATCTGTCAAGCATGGTGGAGGTAATGTGATGGTCTGGGGTTGCTTTGGTGCTGGTAAAGTGGGAGATTTGTACAAGGTAAAAGGGATTTTGAATAAGGAAGGCTATCACTTTATTTTGCAACGCCATGCCATACCCTGTGGACAGCGCTTGATTGGAGCCAATTTCATCCTACAACAGGACAATGACCCAAAGCACACCTCAAAACTATGCATGAACTATTTAGGGAAGAAGCCGGCAGCTGGTATCTATCTGTAATGGAGTGGCCAGCCCAGTCACCAGATCTCAACCCTATAGAGCTGTTGTGGGAGCAGCTTGACCGTATGGTACCAAAAAGTGCCCCAAAGAAAAACGAATGGCCATCATTACTTTAAGAGATGAAGGTCAGTCAGTCCGAAAAATTGGGAAAACTTTGAAAATGTCCTCAAGTGCAGTGGAAAAAACCATCAAACTCTACAAAGAAACTGGCTCACATGAGGACCGCCCCAGGAAAGGAAGACCAAGAGTCACCTCTGCTGCGGAGGATAAGCTTATCCGAGACACCAGCCTCAGAAATCGCAGGTTAACAGCAGCTCAGATTAGAGACCAGGTCAATGCCACACAGAGTTCTAGAAGCAGACACCTCTCTAGAACAACTGTTAAGAGGAGACTTTGTGCAGCAGGCCTTCATGGTAAAATAGCTGCTAGGAAACCACTGCTAAGGACAGGCATCAAGCAGAAGAGACTTGTTTGGGCTAAAGAACACAAGGAATGGACATTAGACCAGTGGAAATCTGTGCTTTGGTCTGATGAGTCCAAATTTGAGATCTTTGGATCCAACCACCGTATCTATGTAGAAAAGGTGAACGGATGGACTCTACATCGCTGGTTCCCACCGTAAAGCATGGAGGAGGAGGTGTGGAGCATCTCTGGGAACTCCTTCAAGACTGTTGGAAAACCATTTCCGGTGACTACCTCTTGAAGCTCATCAAGAGAATGCCAAGAGTGTGCAAAGCAGTAATCAAAGCAAAAGGTGGCTACTTTGAAGAACCTAGAATATAAGACATATTTTCAGTTGTTTCACACTTTTTTAAGCATTTCATTCCACATGTGGTAATTCATAGTTTTGATGCCTTCAATGTGAATCTACAATTTTCAGAGTCATGAAAATAAAGAAAACTCTTTGAATGAGAAGGTGTGTCCAAACTTTTGGTCTGTATTGTATGTACACACAAATATACATATACACAAACATAAATATATACACATAAATGCACATATACACACATACTTAACATACTTAAATATACACAAATATAGACTCACATATACACATACACAACATATCCATACATGTACACGAATACACACATACACAAATATATACATACATGTACACATACACCACACAAAATTACCTACACGTGTATATATATATATATATATATATATACATACACACAAATTTACATACACAGATAAATATAAACACACATACTCAAACATATACATACATGTACACATACAATAACGCAAGGATATATATATATGTACACATACACACAAATTTACATACACATATATACATATATACTACATACATACAGTACATGTACGCACGAATATACATATACAGAAATATAAAAACACATATATCAATACATAAACTATACATTTATGAACACATATGTACACATATAAAATATACATGTACACACAGAAATTTACAAAGATATATTACCCACACACATATGTACAGATACACACATATACACCATATATACTAGTTCTGCCGCACTTTCTCCAGGATCCATTTGCCAGAGCCCAGCCTGTATAGTACCAATTATTATTCACCCCCAATGACTGCCAGATTTCCTAGTAAATATTAACTCAGCATTGCTCCGCTTCTTTCTCATATACAAACCACCTCCTGCAGGGAAAAAAAATTAAAACGCCCTAAGGCCCATACTGTTATATACCGCCAATGTATATGGGTTGTTATTATTTCAGTATTATCTAAAGGGGTGAATGTTATAAAGGTATGTAAAGAACATGGTGGCGGGTATAACTTTAGATATATATACACATAAATCCATATTTAGTAGACATGTGGATATATAGAACTGAGCAAAAGTTTTAAGCAGCTGTGAAAAAATGCTGCAGAGTAAGAATCTTTCAAAAATAGAAGTGATAACTTATTATTTTCAATCAGCAAAATGTAAGCTAAACTGAACTAAAGATTCTTCTAGATACACTTGCACACAATTTTTGAAGGAACTCGGCAGGAGGTTGTTCTAAACATCTTGGAGAACCAAGCACAGATCTTCTGTGGATGAGGCTTGTGTGGATCCTTGTGTCTCCTGATCCCAGACAGATCATCATCTGCAGGGCTCCGTTGGGGCCAGATCATCACCTTCAGGGCTCTGACCATCACTTCCAGCTCTTTGAAGGCCGTATCATCACTTATAGAGCTTTGCAGGGGCAGGATCATCACTTCCAGGGCTCGGTGGGGGCCGGATCACCACTTCCAGGGCTCTGGGGGGCCGGATCATCAATTCCTGGGCTCTATGGGGACCAGATTATCACTTCCAGTGTTATATGGGGACCAGATCATCACTTCCAGTGTTCTGTGGGGGCCGGATCATCACTTCCAGGGCTCTGTGGAGCTGGATCATCACTTCCAGGGCTCTGGGGGGTCGGATCATCACTTCCAGGACTCTGTGGGGACCAAATCATCACTTCCAGTGTTCTGTGGGGGCCGGATCATCACTTCCAGGGCTCTGTGGGGGCCGGATCATCACTTCCAGGGCTCTATGGAGCTGGATCATCACTTCCATTGCTCTGTGGGGGCCGGATCATCACTTCCAGGACTCTGTGGTGGCCGGATCATCACTTCCATGACTCTGTAGAAGCCACATTATCAACTCAAGGGCTCCTTTTGCTTGTTTATGCTGACGATATTTCTTAATGACATTGGCTTTATATTTTTGGTCGTTAAGCTGCTGACGAATAAATGTAAAGTTAATCAGATACCTGCCTGATGATATTACATGATGGATAAGTATCTGCCTGTACTTCTCAGTGTTGAGGACACCTTCAGTCTTGACCAACTCCATTGGGTAAAATGCATCCTGAAACTTGCAGGACTCTTCACCATGCTTCACTGTTCCTGCAGACCCTCAGTATTGTGCTGCTTTCCAGTCTTTCGACAAACAAACTGCCTTCAAATATTGCACATTTGCACACCTCAGTCTAGAGTACTGGCTGCCATTTTTCTGCACCTCAGTCCCTATGTTTTCATACATAGTTAAGTGGCTTTGCCTTGTTTCCAAGTAGAAGGCTTGTTTTTTAGCCGCAATTTTCCGTGAAGACCACCTCTTGCCAGTCATCTCCAAGCAGTAGATAGGTGTAGCTTGGTCCCATGGGTTGAGGTCAGTTCTGAGCTGATGGCACTGCTGGACATCTGCCAATTTAAAAGGACAGAAAGCCTGATGTGTTTTTCACTAAGCTTTATTGAATGACCACTATGTTTACAGTCCTCAATGTTTCTTCTTCAAAAAAGTTTGAACATCTTGAAACACCAGTCTACTTTGAAAGCTTTTCTTGGGAGAGACCTTGCTGATGAAGTATAACTACCTTGTGTCTTCTTTCTGTGCCCAATCTTGCCATTGTGTATAACCAGTGACATTAGGGAAGAATAAAGACCTGGTAGTGGTCTTCTGGCCCCCACAAAGCCCTGATCTCAACATCATTGTGTCTGTCTGAGATCCAATGAAGAAACAAAAGAATTAGAACAAGCGACATCCACGGAAGATCTGGGGTTGGTTATCCAAGATGATGGAACAACCTCCTGCCGAGTTCCTTCAAAAACTGTATGCAAGTGTATCTAAAATAACTGCTGAAGGCAAAGGGCGGCCGGTCACCTCAAATATTGATTTGATTATTCATCTTTTGTTCATTCACTTTGTATTTTGATAATTAATCAAAATAAACTATTAACACTTCTATTTTTGAAAGTATTCTTACTTTCCTTTTTTTTTCGCTGATGCCTACAGTACTTTTATATATACTTTATATGTAATGTTTATAAGTACATTATATGTACAGTATTGAGTAAAAGTTTTGACACAACTTTCCATACAGTGGTTTTCTGTGGTCTTATTGGAATGTGCACATTGTAGATTCAGACTGAAGACAGCAAAACTACAAAGGAACATGGAAGTAAAGAAACATTTGTGAAACAAATCCAAATGTGTGTTAAACCTTAGATTTCTAAAATCGCCCCCTCTCCCATTAGTTTGATGACAGCTTGGACTCCCTTGATATTCTCTCCAGCAGGTTGATAAGGTGGTTCCCTCAGATGGCTTACAAAAGTCTTGAAGGAAAACCAAGAGGTACTGAACACGTTTTGACTGTTTTGTCTTCACTCTTCGTCTAAATAAACCCAAACTAATTGATTAGGTTGAAGTCGGGTAGTTTTGTAGGCCTTGACATCTGACGAAGCCTTCATTGCTCTCATTGTTGTTCACATGACTCTTACATAGCTTGGAAGTCTGTTTTGGGTCATTGTCCTATTGCAACACAAATGATGATCCCACTAAGTGAAAACCACATTGGATGGCATGTCATAGCAGAATACGGTGGTAGCCGTGCTTTGTAAGTGAAAAGCCTTAAATTTGGAATAAATGACCAATGGTATCACCAGTAAAGCCCTTCACCATCATACCTCCACCTCTATGCTACAAGGTGGGCACTACACATGTAGAAACCATCAGCTCATCTTTTCTGTCTCATAAAGACATGGCAGCTGGTAGTAAAATCTCAGATTTTAGCTCATTAGACCATAGTACAGATTTTTACTGATCTGGTTTCCAGTCTTTGTGTTGATTGGCCCAAACAAGTTTCTTCTTGTTTGCGGACCTCAGTAGTGGCAGAAATGTAACCGCAAAAGCTAATTCTTAAAGTCTCTTCTCGACAGATGAGGTTAAGATGTGTCTGCCACGTAGGGGCTGTTATCTGAGATGCTGTGAATTTGTGGCTTCTGTGTCTTGTAACTCTGATGAACTTATCCTCTGCAGCAGAAAAAATGTTTGATCTTCCTATCCCAGTGTTGTGCTCATGAGAGCCAGCTTCATCATAGCGAGCGTTGATTTTCATGACTTCACTTAAGGGTACCTTCAAGATTCTAGCCATTTTCCGGACTGATTGACCTTCATTCCTTCATGACCTTCATCAAGTAATGATGAATAGCCAATTCTTTTTGCTTAGTTGAGTGGTTCTTTTCATATTCTGGCTTAGAACAGTTGAGGAATAGGGCTCAGCACTGTATGGATGTGTATCAAAATTGCTTATGCCAAACACAAGTGATAGTTGCATACACTGACAAGCAAAAGGGAAACAATGTTTTGAACTTTTGACTTCAGGCTCCATATCTCACCATCCTCTACAGCTTAAAATGTGAGACTACCTTTTTTTTTTTTTTATAGACAATCATCTTGGCTATCTCATACATAAATTTTACTTTCTTATATTTAGCATATTATTAGTTATGCAGATTCTTGTCATATCACTGCATTGTTACTGTTTTGCTCCTAAAAATCTACATTTTAGTTTTTATTATTTTGTTAGTACTTTGTAAATCCACCTTTGGCTTTTAACACTTGCTGAATCCTTCTGTGCTCTTGATCAGGTTCAAGCATGTCTCAAGCAAAATCTGACCCCGGGTCTCTTCTACACGTTCCCAATTTTGGCGTATAATGGTCGGCTCACTTGGGTATGTATACAGCTTTTTCTTCAACTCTACCCACAAATGTTCGATTGTTGATGTCTGGGAACTGTGGGGCCAATCTACCGACTGTACTTTATTGTCATTGAACCATTCCTTCACCAATCCCAACATATGCTTTTGGTCGTTGTCCTGCTTGAACACTGTGTCGTACTTTTCATACCTATAGTACTCAAGTGTACAAAGTAACTCGTCTTGTAGGATACTCACATATATCTCAGTATTGAGACCACCATGGATCCTGGTCAAGTATCCAATGCCCCAATCCAATCCAATGAATCCCATATAATCAGGCTTCCTCCACCGAACTTGACAGTTCCTTCAATTTCTCGAAACGTTAGACCCTTGTTCCCTTGTTTCTTCCAGACCCATTTGCCCCCATCAGAGCCGTCTATTGACTTTCATCTCATTTTTCCAAATCGCCCATTTCCAATCTTCCACTTTTCGTACTTCTTTGCAAAAACGAGCCGATGCCTCTTATGATGATATTGATATTGCGGCTTCTTCACCTTTTTTCGGGCCACCATTCCAGACTTGTGTAACGTGCGTCGCTCTGTGTTTGTATGGACATCTGTGATCTCACTATTATGAAGTAGATGAGCCGCCTCCACTGGCGGGTTTGTTGCCCCAGAACTGATAGACCTTGTGATGAACCGACATATTGACTCCGATATTTTGCCTGGACGTCACCTCTTGGCTTTTGAATGGATGGACGGACTTCATATCGTATTCTTCCAACTCTCATGGATGCAGTTTGGCATTTTCTTGACTGGTAGACCTCTATCTATGAGATGGATGATGATGTGTCTCTTTTCTTGGGAAATCTACTAGGTGAATTTTCTGAGGCAAATGCCAAGAGTGTTTAAATCTTTTAGCTATGTCAGGCTTACCACATATTATGGTTTCTCTCACATATGTTTCTTTACTCCTTGTTTCCATATGTGTTCCTTCGTGGTTTTGCTGCTTTCAGTCTGAATCTACAAGGTGCACATTCCAATCAGAACAAGGAAAACTATAGCATGAACAGTTGTCCAAACCTCTCATTGGTATTTTACATACACATGAATGTGTGGTGATATAGATAAATATATGTGTGTATATAAATATAGTGTATATACACGTAATATGTGCAATATATATATATATATTTATATATATATACTGTATATATACTGTATATACATACACATTATATATGCACACATATATACATCTATGGCTATATGTCTGTATATCATACACTTATAAGGATATATCAAAGTGTCCTGTCTTCAGTGTTGTCCCATGAAAAATGTGAAGGGTGTACTCAATTTTGTGATATGGTATACTTGTATAAACACAAAAGAGATATATACTATATGTACACACATATACAGTTAGGTCCAGAAATATTTGGACAGTGACACAATTTTCGCGAGTTGGGCTCTGCATGCCACCACATTGGATTTGAAATGAAACCTCTACAACAGAATTCAAGTGCAGATTGTAACGTTTAATTTGAAGGTTTGAACAAAAATATCTGATAGAAATTGTAGGAATTGTCACATTTCTTTACAAACACTCCACATTTTAGGAGGTCAAAAGTAATTGGACAAATAAACCAAACCCAAACAAAATATTTTTATTTTCAATATTTTGTTGCGAATCCTTTGGAGGCAATCACTGCCTTAAGTCTGGAACCCATGGACATCACCAAACGCTGGGTTTCCTCCTTCTTAATGCTTTGCCAGGCCTTTACAGCCGAAGCCTTCAGGTCTTGCTTGTTTGTGGGTCTTTCCGTCTTAAGTCTGGATTTGAGCAAGTGAAATGCATGCTCAATTGGGTTAAGATCTGGTGATTGACTTGGCCATTGCAAAATGTTCCACTTTTTAGCACTCATGAACTCCTGGGTAGCTTTGGCTGTATGCTTGGGGTCATTGTCCATGTGTACTATGAAGCGCCGTCCGATCAACTTTGCGGCATTTGGCTGAATCTGGGCTGAAAGTATATCCCGGTACACTTCAGAATTCATCCGGCTACTCTTGTCTGCTGTTATGTCATCAATAAACACAAGTGACCCAGTGCCATTGAAAGCCATGCATGCCCATGCCATCACATTGCCTCCACCATGTTTTACAGAGGATGTGGTGTGCCTTGGATCATGTGCCGTTCCCTTTCTTCTCCAAACTTTTTTCTTCCCATCATTCTGGTACAGGTTGATCTTTGTCTCATCTGTCCATAGAATACTTTTCCAGAACTGAGCTGGCTTCATGAGGTGTTTTTTCAGCAAATGTAACTCTGGCCTGTCTATTTTTGGAATTGATGAATGGTTTGCATCTAGATGTGAACCCTTTGTATTTACTTTCATGGAGTCTTCTCTTTACTGTTGACTTAGAGACAGATACACCTACTTCACTGAGAGTGTTCTGGACTTCAGTTGATGTTGTGAACGGGTTCTTCTTCACCAAAGAAAGTATGCGGCGATCATCCACCACTGTTGTCATCCGTGGACGCCCAGGCCTTTTTGAGTTCCCAAGCTCACCAGTCAATTCCTTTTTTCTCAGAATGTACCCGACTGTTGATTTTGCTACTCCAAGCAGTCTGCTATCTCTCTGATGGATTTTTTCTTTTTTTTCAGCCTCAGGATGTTCTGCTTCACCTCAATTGAGAGTTTCTTAGACCGCATGTTGTCTGGTCACAGCAACAGCTTCCAAATGCAAAACCACACACCTGTAATCAACCCCAGACCTTTTAACTACTTCATTGATTACAGGTTAACGAGGGAGACGCCTTCAGAGTTAATTGCAGCCCTTAGAGTCCCTTGTCCAATTACTTTTGGTCCCTTGAAAAAGAGGAGGCTATGCATTACAGAGCTATGATTCCTAAGCCCTTTCTCCGATTTGGATGTGAAAACTCTCATATTGCAGCTGGGAGTGTGCACTTTCAGCCCATATTATATATAGAATTGTATTTCTGAACATGTTTTTGTAAACAGCTAAAATAACAAAACTTGTGTCACTGTCCAAATATTTCTGGACCTAACTGTACATATATGAATGTATATATGTGTAAAACATATATTCACACATATATATTTACAGTGGTATACATGTACATTATATACACAGACATATACAGTACAGACCAAAAGTTTGGACACACCTTCTCATTCAAAGAGTTTTCTTAATTTTCATGACTCTGTAAATTGTAGATTCACATTGAAGGCATCAAAACTATGAATTACCACATGTGGAATGAAATATGTAACAAAAAATTGTGAAACAACTGAAAATATGTCTTATATTCTAGGTTCTTCAAAGTATTCACCTTTTGCTTTGAATACTGCTTTGCACACTCTTGGCATTCTCTTGATGAGCTTCACGAGGTAGTCACCGGAAATGTCTTTCACTTCACAGGTGTGCCCTGTCAGGTTTAATAGGTGGGATTTTTTGCCTTATAAATGGGGTTGGGACCATCAGTTGTGTTGTGCAGAAGTCTGGTGGATACACAGCTGACAGTCCTACTGAATAGACTGTTAGAATTTGTATTATGGCAAGAAAAAAGCAGCTAAGTAAAGAAAAACGAGTGGCCATCATTACTTTAAGAAATGAAAGTCAGTCAGTCCGAAAAATTGGGAAAATTTTGAAAGTGTCCCCAAGTGCAGTGGCAAAAACCATCAAACACTACAAAGAAACTGGCTCACATGAGGACCACCCCAGGAAAGGAAGACCAAGAGTCACCTCTGCTGCGGAGGATAAGTTTATCCGAGTCACCAGCCTCAGAAATCGCACGTTAACAGCAGCTCAGAATAGAGACCAGGTCAATGCCACACAGAGTTCTAGCAGCAGACACCTCTCTAGAACAACTGTTAAGAGGAGACTTTGTGCAGCAGGCCTTCATGGTAAAATAGCTGCTGGGAAACCACTGCTAAGGACAGGCAACAAGCAGAAGAGACTTGTTTGGGCTAAATAACACAAGGAATGGACATTAGACCAGTGGAAATCTGTGCTTTGGTCTGATGAGTCCAAATTTGAGATCTTTGGATCCAACCACTGTGTCTTTGTGCGACGCACAAAAGGTGAACGGATAGACTCTACATGCCTGGTACCCACCGTGAAGCATGGAGGAGAAGGTGTGATGGTGTGGGGTGCTTTGCTGCTGACACTGTTGGGGATTTATTCAAAATTGAAGGCATACCGAACCAGCATATACAGTACTGACCAAAAGTTTGGACACACCTTCTCATCTCTAGAACAACTATTAAGAGGAGACTTTGTGCAGCAGGCCTTCATGGTAAAATAGCTGCTAGGAAATCACTGCTAAGGACAGGCAACAAGCAGAAGAGACTTGTTTGGGCTAAACAACACAAGGAATAGACATTAGACCAGTGGAAATCTGTGCTTTGGTCTGATGCGTCCAAATTTGAGATCTTTGGATCCAAGCACTGTGTCTTTGTAGAAGAGGTGAACGGATGGACTCTACATGGCTGGTTCCCACCGTGAAGCATGGAGGAGGAGGTGTGATGATGGGGGGGGTGCTTTGCTGGTGACACTGTTGGGGATTTATTCAAAATTGAAGGCATACTAAACCAGCATGGCTACCACAGCATCTTGCAGCGGCGTGCTATTCCATCCGGTTTGCGTTTAGTTGGACCATCATTTATTTTTCAACAGGACAATGACCCCAAACACACCTCTAGGCTGTGTAAGGGCTATTTGACTAAGAAGGAGAGTGATGGGGTGCTACGCCAGATGACCTGGTCTCCACAGTCACCAGACCTGAACCCAATCGAGATGGTTTGGGGTGAGCTGGACCGCCGAGTGATGGCAAAACGGCCAACAAGTGCTAAGCATCTCTGGGAACTCCTTCAAGACTGTTGGAAAACCATTTCCGGTGACTACCTCTTGGAGCTCATCAAGAGAATGCCAAGAGTGTGCAAAGCAGTAATCAAAGCGAAAGGTGGCTACTCTGAGGAACCTAGAATATAAGACATATTTTCAGTTGTTTCACACTTTTTTAAGTATTTCATTCCACATGTTTTCATTCATAGTTTTGATTTCTTCATTGTGAATCTACAATTTTCAGTCATGAAAATAAAGAAAACTCCTTGAATGAGAAGGTGTGTCCAAACTTTTGGTCTGTACTGTATATATGGATATACTGTATATGTATATTATATATACACACATACACATATAGTGATATAGATAGACAGGTAGAGATATATACATTACCTGTATACGCATATGTACATAGAATGATATATATGTGTGTACTATATACACACATATACAGTGATATATATAAATATATATGTATGTTACATACATACACACATATATACAGTACATATAGGGATATATGTACATTATGTACCCACACATATATACGTATAGTGATATATATGTGTACATTATGTACACACATACATATAGTGATATATATACACATATATATATATATATATATATATATATATATACACACACACACAGCTATATATGTATACTGACATACATATGTACATTATATACACACATACATATAATTACATATATACACATATATATATGTATATTATATACACACCTATATATGTATAGTGATATACATGCGTATATTATGTATACGCATACTATAGTGGTATTTGTGTGTACATTATATATATACACACACACATTCAAATATAATATATATATCTATCTATATATATATATATATATATATGATACACATTTGTGCGACGACGTGTGTGCGTGAAGACCCAACTATACAATGGCACCCCAATTCCTTTGGGCACCTCTCACCGTTGCCACCCAGCTGACGCGTAGATTTCCCCGATTCGGCATTCTATACGAGTGGGTGCCCTGCCTTCCCCCCACCCACCCATCCTTCTTTCTTTCTCCTCTCTCACAGTAACTCCCCTGCCTTCACTTTAAAACCATCTGCAAAAAGTGAGCCGAAGCTGCTAGGCTCTTTTCGAGCTATGATCTTGGCACCGAGTCAAAAGCTGATAAGCACTTGGGCGACACAGCTCAACTGCTGGGCTGGAAAAAAAAAAACCCAGCTGCCATGATTGCAGTTTGATTGAGTGTGCTTACAGGAGGAGAAAAAAAAAATCAGACGGCAAGAGAAAGACTAGAAAATGCCAGAGGATTGTGCAGAAGAGCCACCATGCTGGAGGAGAGAGAAGTGTCTGCCCTCCATTTTCTCTCCGAACCTCATAATGCAGCCTCGCGTGCCCTCCCTTCCCCCTGTATAACCTCCAGCGAGCTGCAGAAATCATGCCAAATGTCACGTTGCCGGTTACCCAAAACCTTTTTATTTCTTTGTTTACGATAAACATTTCACGGCATATAAAAAAAGCTATTAAAAAAAAGCAACAACATAAAAAACATAAAAAACAACAACAACCCAAAAAATCATAAAGGAAATCAAAAGATCGAGAGATGAAAACCCTAAAAAAAAAATTACAAAAATTCACAGCAGCTCCTTAACCCTTTGCTCGGTGCAGCAAAAAGATGTTACACTTTCTCAGAGACGGACGACCCGCCTGAGAGACGAAGACCGAAGGAGCGCGAGTGTATGAATTTTTTTTTTTTCTCCCTTCTTTCCCAAAGACCAACATTTGGCTTTTTCCATTTGTGGCAGATCACTGTACGGCTATTGTAAGGAGAACATCCTGCCTCTTTTGGCATCGTTTCCAAAGGCAGCTCAACTAAGTTCAGCAGAACAAACTTTTTTTTTTCTCTCTCTCTCTCTGCCGAAGAAGCAAGACAAAAAAAAAAAAATATCCTGCGAGCTTTTTTTTTTTTTCTTTTTTTTTTCTTCCCGGTTCCTTTTTATTCTTTTTTTTCTTTCTAACGTTTCGTCTTCTTTTTTTTTATATATATATATATATTTATATATATATTATTTTTTTTTTAATATTTCTTGAACGTCAAGGAGTTAAAGCCAAATCTTAATCGAGGAAAAAAAAACGACTGAAGAAAACTAAGGTGGGGTCTTTTCTTATCCTCTTGTCAAAAAAACCCCCAAAAAACGGGAATTTTTGATTTTTTTTAAATTGAAACGTTGGTAACTGATTAGGACGAAATCTTTGGTTATGCCTAGCTGCACCTTTTCCCTTATCCCTCCGTCCCTTACCCGTCCTTCCTCCACCCCATCCACCTTCTGTATACACGTCTTCGCCTTTAACGCTCTCACTAACCTGTATCCCCATTTTTTTCCTATTCATTCTAATGAAAACATCCGCCGGACTCTTCCTCTCTCTTCTTTACAGTGAGCTGTTTGCAGTCTCGATGGTACAAGCCAAAAAAGCTGAGAGAGAGAGAGCGCGAGAGAGAAGGGAAGGAGGGGGGCGGACAATCAGACATCTACCAGCTAATTCTCTCATAGCAACAGTAGTTCTTGGTACGTCTGCTTTGGCATACATCAGCATTTCTACCCGGCCAAGTGTCCCGTTGCGTCATCTCTCGCCATTTCTCTCAACCAATTGAATTCTCTCTGCCGTAATCAAAAAATATATACTTTTAACTTCATTGGTAAATTTGAAGGAGGGAGGATTAAAAAGAAAAAAAGGAAGGACCAGAGTTAGTGAGAGTGGGACTATTATCATACGTGTATCGGCTTGACTAAATTTTACGGGTGCTGTATCTGTGTACCGAGAAAAAAACGAGAGGAACAAGTTCTGTGGGGGGTGGGGGGGGTCAAGTATTTGCGTCTTTAGGGTTTATTATCGTAAATTAACCGATTTGTGGGACTCGTAAATTTACTATGACGAGAATATCTACATAATTAAAATGACTTGAAAATATATATACAGTATATAGACACATAAAAATATACACATATATCTATCTATATATATATATATATATATATATATAAAAAATATATATATAAACACATACATATAAGTATATCTGCATATATACATACACGTACATACATATTAATATGCATTAATATACTTTTTTATTTATATATATATATATATATACATACACATACATATAAATATACATACATATATACACACACCATGGATTGTGACTAGTGTTGCCCGGATATTTTAATTTATATGCACACACCTTTTTATATATAGACACACACACTCACACACACACACACACACACACACATTAATACACATGTATATGCATTTTTATATATATATATATATATATATTTTTATATATACAAGCATGTATATACATATATTAGTATACATATATTATATCTAGTATAGCTACTCGTGATCTATCACTATACACTATATTGGCTCGGTTGTATACGTAGCCACAGATGAGTATATAAACAACTTCACAGATGCAAGACCAATATAAAACAACAAGTTTAATAGCATAAAAATAGTCCCCTGTCGACAGGATGTGGGGGACGCTCGGAGGATGTGGGGGGCACTGTGAGCAATCAAAATAACCCGACGTGTTTGGCTTACAGTTTCTAACCCATGTTCTGGGCCTGTACTTAATAATAGTACTGTACTATTATTATTATGTGGGAGTCATGATCATTTTCACTGATCCCTCTAGGCCGGGCCTACATGGTAGCAGGTATACAACTTGACTGTGATATTTTACACTCTAGGCCGGGCCTAGCTCGTGGCAGATATATGATACTATTAGGTGTGGGTTTTGATAATTTACACTGATTCCTCTAGGCCGGGCCTACATGTAGCAGATATATAATACTATAATTTACACTGATTCCTCTAGGCCGGGCCTACATGTAGCAGGTATATAATACTATAATTTACACTGATTCCTCTAGGCCGGGCCTACATGTAGCAGGTATATAATACTATAATTTACACTGATTCCTCTAGGCCGGGCCTACATGTAGCAGGTATATAATACTATAATTTACACTGATTCCTCTAGGCCGGGCCTACATGTAGTAGATATATAATACTATAATTTACACTGATTCCTCTAGGCCGGGCCTACATGTAGCAGATATATAATACTATAATTTACACTGATTCCTCTAGGCCGGGCCTACATGTAGCAGATATATAATACTATAATTTACACTGATTCCTCTAGGCCGGGCCTACATGTAGCAGGTATATAATACTATAATTTACACTGATTCCTCTAGGCCGGGCCTACATGTAGCAGGTATATAATACTATAATCTACACTGATTCCTCTAGGCCGGGCCTACATGTATCAGGTATATAATACTATAATCTACACTGATTCCTCTAGGCCGGGCCTACATGTAGCAGGTATATAATACTATAATCTACACTGATTCCTCTAGGCCGGGCCTACATGTAGCAGGTATATAATACTTTCATTTACACTGATTCCTCTAGGCCGGGCCTACATGTAGCAGCTATATAATACTATAATTTACACTGATTCCTCTAGGCCGGGCCTACATGTAGCAGCTATATAATACTATAATCTACACTGATTCCTCTAGGCCGGGCCTACATGTAGTAGATATATAATACTATAATCTACACTGATTCCTCTAGGCCGGGCCTACATGTAGCAGGTATATAATACTATAATCTACACTGATTCCTCTAGGCCGGGCCTACATGTAGCAGGTATATAATACTATAATTTACACTGATTCCTCTAGGCCGGGCCTACATGTAGCAGATATATAATACTATAATTTACACTGATTCCTCTAGGCCGGGCCTACATGTAGCAGGTATATAATACTATAATTTACACTGATTCCTCTAGGCCGGGCCTACATGTAGCAGGTATATAATACTATAATCTACACTGATTCCTCTAGGCCGGGCCTACATGTAGCAGGTATATAATACTTTCATTTACACTGATTCCTCTAGGCCGGGCCTACATGTAGCAGCTATATAATACTATAATTTACACTGATTCCTCTAGGCCGGGCCTACATGTAGCAGCTATATAATACTATAATCTACACTGATTCCTCTAGGCCGGGCCTACATGTAGCAGGTATATAATACTATAATTTACACTGATTCCTCTAGGCCGGGCCTACATGTAGCAGATATATAATACTATAATCTACACTGATTCCTCTAGGCCGGCCTACATGTAGTAGATATATAATACTATAATCTACACTGATTCCTCTAGGCCGGGCCTACATGTAGCAGGTATATAATACTATAATTTACACTGATTCCTCTAGGCCGGGCCTACATGTAGCAGATATATAATACTATAATCTACACTGATTCCTCTAGGCCGGGCCTACATGTAGCAGGTATATAATACTTTAATTTACACTGATTCCTCTAGGCCGGGCCTACATGTAGCAGGTATATAATACTATAATTTACACTGATTCCTCTAGGCCGGGCCTACATGTAGCAGGTATATAATACTATAATTTACACTGATTCCTCTAGGCCAGGCCTACATGTAGCAGATATATAATACTATAATTTACACTGATTCCTCTAGACTGGGCCTACATGTAGCAGATATATAATACTATAATTTACACTGATTCCTCTAGGCCGGGCCTACATGTAGCAGATATATAATACTATAATCTACACTGATTCCTCTAGGCCGGGTGCCTACATGTAGCAGATATATAATACTATAATTTACACTGATTCCTCTAGGCCGGGCCTACATGTAGCAGATATATAATACTATAATTTACAATGATTCCTCTAGACTGGGCCTACATGTAGCAGGTATATAATACTATAATCTACACTGATTCCTCTAGGCTGGGCCTACATGGTAGCAAATATATAACATTATGTGTGGGTCATGATCATTTTCACCTATTCCTCTAGGCCCGGCCTTCATGTAGCCAGATTTATAATACTATTATTATGTATGGATTGTAATACATTACTCTGATCTCTCTAGGCCCGGCCTACATGGCAGGATTAAGAGTTACAGCTGAGGCCTTTACATATCATATTTTTGCACAATTATTTTACTATTTATCTAGTAGATTTTGTGATGTCTAATCTTAGATAATATAAACAGATGTTATATATATATTATTAACAGGTTCACCTTTATTCCTTTATTACCACAGAATACCACAGAGCCCTTGTAGTTTATATAGAAAATATTCTCTGCTGACTCTGACGCAAATCACCTCATACTTGACCGAAAAAAATGTTCTTTCAAAACAATGGCCCCCAATATAAGTCATTGGGGCAGTAGCCATTGTTATTAGAGGGCTGAGGTCTCATAGATGGATGGAGGCCATAACCTGCATGTGAACAGAGTCTTAGACACTGTATCTACTATACTATGTGTATGATGGAGAAAACCAGGAGCCGATGAGCATGGGGCCTTGTTCTATATTGATCTATTAGTACCGAAATATATATATATATATATATATATATATATATATATATATATATATATATAACTGGCTCCTAAAGGTTATAGAGAGATATTTAGAGAAATATTCAGAGAAATAGTAATATATATCTTATTCAGTATATATTTCTGTATATATATAAATATATATATATATCTATATACAGAGAAATAGTGAGATTACAGATATTACAGGGATGATTATATAGCAAAAGAATGATAGATAGACATGTAGATAGCACATATAAGAACAGATAGGTAGACAGACAGATAGAAAGGATAGATGGATGGATAGATAGATAGATAGATAGATAGATAGATAGAAAAATACAGTACATAGGTAGTTAGAGGGACAGACGGAGAGAGAAAGATAGATTCTAGATAGATAAAGAAATAGATAGAAACAATGCAATATAGTTAGATCACATTAAATAGACAGATAATATATACCATAGCTAAAAAAGTATTAAAACATTGATTAATAAAATATAGTTATATATGTATGTATGTATATATATATATATATATATATACACACACATATACACTGAATATGTACATATAAAAAATAGAGAAGCAAGAAAACGAGAGATGGCTAAGATAGATAGATAGAACATATATATATATATAAAACATTTTTTACTTCAATTTGACGACCAGAACAACATATAAGATATATACAAAATGAACATGGATATATTTTCTCATTAGCGTTTGCTCTTGGTGCACGTTATTAACACCCCTAATAATATCTAACCAGAGGGTCTCTCTCGCTCTCTGTATATATGCGATATCGATATATATAGTTTTATATATATATATATATATATATATATATACATATATATATATATATATATATATATGTACATAAGTTTAACGCCTCGTTTGCTGCCGTGCTGGAAACTTTCGAGCCTGCTTTCACTTTCTAGCAGCAGACTCGGGCTCCTGGCTTCTTGCCCCGGTTCAGCCTTTTTTTTATTTTTTATGATATCTGGACCTTCGTTATTTAAAGCCACATACACGTAAGACATTGCGATAAGTGAAACGCTGTAAAAGCTGCAAACTCAGTGTTACGATCGCCTGCACTGCCCCCCCTCCTCCATGTATATCCCCCTGCATGCTTCTTCTTTCTGTTTTTGTGACTCCCTTCCCGCTACGATTTGTTGTCATGTGCCCGTCGTGGCTGCCATCTTGCCGTGAAGGGTAAAGATATTGTTTTAATAAATATAAAAGGACCAATATGGATAAGAGAGCAAATAACGGCCAAATATAAAGGGTTAAAACACTACTAAACAAAAAAAGCTTGCGGAGGCCGGGTGTATTTGATTTCACAGTATAAAGAATAAAACACCATGCAAACAACCTGATAAGCAACGTGTTAACCCATTCACTATTCAACATCCAAAAACAACCAACCTGCGGAGGCTTCTACATGTGCAATGTGTCTGTGCAGTCCTAGGTGATAGATAGATATATTGATTAGTCAGCTTTACAATGGGGTCCAAAATAGAGGCAAAAACAGCATAAAAGTATATCGGTCAATGCGAACATAGGACCAACACAATCTCTTCTATGAGAAGACCCCTGAACTATCCAGAGCAGATTTCCTGTGAATCTATTCCACCATATAATATGCTTAATGGCCAATACATATCTATCTCTCTATCCATCTATCTATCTACCTATCTATCTACCTATCTATCTATCCCTCTATCTATCTATCTATCTATCTATCTATCTATCTATCTATCTATCTATCTATCCCTCTATCTATCTATCTATCCCTCTATCTATCTATCTATCTATCTATCTATCTATCTATCTATCTATCTATCTATCTATCTATCTATCTATCTATCCCTCTATCTATCTATCTATCTATCCCTCTATCTATCTATCTATCTATCTATCTATCTATCTATCTATCTATCTATCTATCTATCTATCTATCCCTCTATCTA
>NC_134356.1:29909127-29911627 GCF_048569485.1 Anomaloglossus baeobatrachus
GATAGATAGAGGGATAGATAGATAGATAGATAGAGGGATAGATAGATAGAGAGATAGATAGATAGATAGATAGATAGATAGAGGGATAGATAGATAGAGGGATAGATAGAGAGATAGATAGATAGATAGATAGATAGATAGATAGATAGAGGGATAGATAGATAGATAGATAGAGGGATAGATAGATAGATAGATAGATAGATAGATAGATAGATAGAGGGATAGATAGATAGAGGGATAGATAGATAGATAGATAGATAGATAGATAGATAGAGGGATAGATAGATAGAGAGATAGATAGAGAGATAGATAGATAGATAGATAGAGAGATAGATAGAGGGATAGATAGATAGAGGGATAGATAGAGGGATAGATAGATAGATAGATAGATAGATAGAGGGATAGATAGATAGATAGATAGATAGAGGGATATAGATAGAGGGATAGATAGATAGATAGATAAAGGGATAGATAGATAGATAGATAGATAGATAGATAGATAGATAGAGGGATAGATAGAGGGATAGATAGATAGAGGGATAGATAGATAGATAGATAGATAGATAGATAGATAGATAGATAGAGGGATAAATAGAGAGATAGATAGAGGGATAAATAGAGAGATAGATAGAGGGATAGATAGATAGAGGGATAGATAGAGGGATAGATAGATAGATAAATAGAGAGATAGATAGAGGGATAGATAGATAGAGGGATAGATAGATAGATAGATAGATAGATAGATAGATAGATAAATAGATAGATAGATAAATAGAGACATAGATAGAGGGATAGCTAGATAGATAGATAGAGGGATAGATAGATAGATAGAGGGATAGATAGATAGAGGGATAGATAGAGGGATAGATAGATAGATAGATAGAGGGATAGATAGAGGGATGGATAGATAGATAGAGGGATAGATAGATAGATAGATAGATAGATAGATAGATAGATAGATAGATAGATAAATGGAGAGATAGATAGAGGGATAGATAGATAGATAGATAGATAGATAGAGGGATAGATAGATAGAGGGATAGAGGGATAGATAGAGGGATGGATAGATAGATAGAGGGATAGATAGATAGATAGATAGATAGATAGATAGAGGGAAAGATAGATAGATAGATAGAGGGATAGATAGATAGATAGAGGGATAGATAGAGGGATAGATAGATAGAGGGATAGAGGGATAGATAGATAAATGGAGAGATAGATAGAGGGATAGATAGATAGATAGATGATAGATAGATAGATAGATAGATAGAGGGAAAGATAGATAGATAGATAGAGGGATAGATAGATAGATAGAGGGATAGATAGAGGGATGGATAGATAGATAGATAGATAGAGGGATAGATAGAGGGATAGATAGATAGATAGAGGGATAGATAGAGGGATAGATAGATAGAGGGATAGATAGATAAATGGATAGATAGATAGATAGATAGATAGATAGAGGGATAGATAGAGGGATAGATAGATAGATAGATAGATAGATAGATAGAGGGATAGATAGAGGGATAGATAGATAGAGGGATAGATAGATAGATAGATAGATAGATAGAGGAATAGATAGATAGAGGGATATATAGATAGAGGGATAGATAGATAGAGGGATAGATAGATAGATAGATAGATAGTGAGATAGATAGATAGATAATTGGATAGCTTATCAGAAATAGATAAATAATAGATATTTCTGAATATATTAGAGATATATAAATAAAAGATAGATAAAGAAGGAATGTAATGAAGAAAGACAGAAAGAACTAATCCAGTATACGGAGAGAACGACGTAGAAAGATCGATAGGTAGATAGCAGATTAGAATATATTAGATGAATATATAGATAAAATATAGAAAGAAGCAAATAGATAAATTATATATTTATATGTAAATATAATGGAGCTCATCTGTCACACAAGTTTCCGGCTTTTTTTTTTTAGACATTATCAGTTTCCAAAATTTTTTAACCGACAAACAATTATATAATAAACATCTAACTATCCGTGATTTACATGAACACAGTCACAGTCCGCACACAGTCCTGTCACTTTCTGCCATTTGATGTATTATACTTTTGTAGTGTATTTTTTCCTTTTTGTATTGTCATTTCTTTTCTCTTATTATGGGGAATCGCAGTTCCTGCTGGTTATTAATGCCTGAGATAATCCGCTGATGTCACTCGCTTATTCAGGTGCTCGGTAAGAGGAAGAAATTAAAGTTGTGAAGTCAATAAAGCATAAGTGTCTAAAAGGTCAACTACGTTCGGCTCCATGTGATTCTCATAAGAAAGAGTCAACATTATCTGCCAGAGCAAAGGAAAAAAAAACCTAAAAAGTAAACTTTAATAGAAAATGAAAAACAAGATTAAAACGTATCGTACAATTCTACATATGGGTCGGCAGGCACAGGGCTGATTGTAGCTGTCTACACTCTCCATTATGAATGACCCCCTGATGAAGCCCTTGGTTTGATTATAAGGCGAAACACA
>NC_134356.1:29916627-30009127 GCF_048569485.1 Anomaloglossus baeobatrachus
AAAAGAACATAAAAAAGTGTAATAAAGCAATTTTTAAAAGTTAGGCCTGTGATTGAGATCTCATGGCAGTCCTCAAAGAACATAATAAAGTACAAAATAAAAAAATACAAAAAATTGTGGCCTCTCGTTAAGTACTCATGACAATGCAAAAAGAGACAAAAAAGTAAACAAATAATAGAAATAATTTAAAAAAATGCACCCTCTTGTCATGACAATGGAAAAAGGGCAAAAAAATAAAGTAAAAATTATAATTGTAATTTTTTTTTAAAAAGTGTGCTATCTTGTCACGACAATGTAAAAAAAGAGCAAAAAAAAATAATAAACTAAATAATTAAATAAAGTGTGCCCTCTTGTCATGACAATGAAAAAGAGCAAAACAATTTAAATAATAAATAATAAAACTAAATAATTAAAAAATGTGTGCTCTATTTGTCATGACATTTGAAAAAGAAAAAAGAAAAAAAAAACCCCAAAAATAAATAATTTAAAAAGTATGCTCTCTTGTCATGACAGTGCAAAAAAGAGCAAAAAATAAAAAGTGTGGCCTCTTGTCATGACAGTACAAAAAGAGCAAAAAAAGTAAAAAAAGAAATAAAATTAATAATAATAATAAAAATAGAGTGCCCTCTTGTCATGACCGTGCAAAAAGAGCAAAAAAAATAAAAAATAATAAAACAAAATAAATTAAAAAGTGTGCTCTCTTGTCATGACAGTGCAAAAAAAGAGCAAACAAAAAATAATAAATCAAAATAAATTAAAAAAAGTGTATCTTTTTGTCATAACAGTGTAAAATTTAGCAAAAAAAGGAAAAAAATAATAAAACAAAATAATTTGAAAAAGTGTGGCCTCTTGTCATGACAATGCAAAAAAAGTAAAAAAATTATGAAGTTAAAAAATGTAATAGAAGTGTGCCCTCTTGTCATGACAGTGCAAAGAACACCCCAAAAAATAAATAAATAATAAATGAAAATAATTTTAAAAAGTTTGCCTTCTTGTCATGACAATTTAAAAACAGTGAAAAAATTAAGTAAAAAAATTATAAATGTAAAAAATGTGAAAAGGTGAGCCTTCTTGTCATGACAGTGCAAAAAGACCAAAAAAATAAAGTAAAAGAATAAAAATAATAATTATTAATAATAATAACTATGCTCTTTTGTCATGACCGTGCAAAAAGAGCAAAATATAAAGTAAAAAATAATAAAATTAAGTAATTTAAATAAGTGTGTCCTCTTGTCAAAAACTCTTGTCAGTCCAAAAAGAGCCTAAGAAAGTATCAAAAATAAAGCTAAAAAAAATAAACAAGTGTGGCCTGTTGCTGTAAACCCTAACAGTTTTAAAAAGACAATAAGTAACAAAAAAAAAACCCATCTGCAAATTACAAAAAGTGTTATCTGTTGTCAAAATGTTATGCCAACGCAAAAAAAAAGTACCGTAGGCTTATTACTTTAAAACTGTAAAAATAAGTCTAAAATAACAAAAAAAACAACAGAAATAAATAAAAAAATAAAATATTTGTGCCTTTTGCTGTTCTAATGAGCCCAAGGGAGTAAAAACTAAAACAAAAAGCGACAGATAGTGTGGCCTTTGCCCTATGACATAGGGAACTAAAAAGCTCAAAGAAGAAAAAAAAGATGTAAAAAAATGCAATTGAGAACTAATAGCCTTGTGTAAAGTGCCGAAAGGTGATTTGACACGCGGCAAATTTTGTTGCAAAAATTTCTGCAACTGTGCCGTTATCTGCGTAGGCCAAGCAGAAATCTAGGTGCTTTCCCCCTCTGAATCCCCCCCCCCCCTACCACCAATCGGAAGAAGAGAACTGAAACTTTTAAATATCTCTTTAGAAAATGAAAAATTCTAACAAGAACCCTTAAAATTCTGAAACGTATATTTTATTTCTGGATAATAAAAAGGTCATCAGATTACGTGGCCCTTTCCTTTATTGGGAATCGTAACTGTAGAGGATAAAATGTCTCGTTAAAGCCCATATGTCACAATAAGGTACTCGGCAAGGTCAAAAAGAGTAAAAAAAAAAATAAAAATAAAAAAAGCCGTCACCAGCTTACAAACACTGCACTGTCATTTCTAAGGGCTGTTCTCACACACCACACAACAGACATTCGGAGATTTACGAGGCCTCTGCAGATGGGTGCACACTGCCAAATTTTTACTGGGGTATCCACAAGATTTTATGGGGACCCTCCTTTGTCTGTCTGCCCCGGAGCTGCAGTTTTATCAGCTGCTTTCTAAAGGGTGAAGCATTTTCAAACCAGCAAAGACGCTGCCAATTTTAAAATTTCATGGTTGGGTTTCAAAAGAAATTCTTGCTGACCTACTTTTAGCAGCTTTTCTCAGCCCTATGAGGGATGGAAGGATGTTTTTTTCCTCATTTATTCTTCTTCTCTTTGACAAAGATTCTTTTTTCTTTTCTTTTTCTTCTTCTTTTCGGTCATTTGCATCGATGGAATTACAATTTGGATACACAACCTCCTAAATAATTCATCGTTTATTTGCATGGAAAATTCCGTAATTTGAAAGACAACTGTACGATATCAACGATCCGGTGTTCTAAAGAATTTCACCTCTTATTTGAAATGTTTTTTTTAATTTTTAGAATTTGACCCTTTTCGGTGAAACTATTGCAGATTCTTTAATACTTTTTCTACGGTAGGAGTTACGACAGCTCAGACCAGTCCTACACTAAAGGTACACCAGAATTTACCAGGGTGCCATTTTTTTTTACCATATGTCCAAATATTACCAATCTTTTTTGTCCCTTTGGTGAAATCAGGCAAATAAAAATGCTGAAATTTGTTTTTTTTGCCGAATTATTTTAAGTCCGATGCTTTTGGAATCTGAAAGCCATTCACGTATCAGTGACTATCAGATAGTAGAGATGAGCAAAAAGATTTGCACCACCCCAGTCTCGCATCTACTTTGGTTTCTCCAAGCAAGCGGACCAACGCTGTAGGAGCTTCCTTGGCCACCACTTGAAAGCCACCATCCAGGCCAATATTTGCAATTATCAGGCCCCCAAACAATGCGCATCATGATGTCGTAGAGGCTGAGTAATTCCAAGAAGCATCAAGGATGTCGGCTACTTAGTGCCAGCCAAAGACATTTGCCCTACCCTGCTGACATCCTTGGCCACCACTTGAAGGCCACCACCCTGGCCAATATTTGCAATTACCAGGCCCCCATACAATGCGTATCATGATGTCGTGGAGGCCACATAATCCCAAGAGGCATCAAGGATGCCGGCGACTTAGTGCCAGCCAAAGACTTTCGCCCTACCCTTCTTAAACCATGTTCATTGAGTACCAAAAAGGATATCAGACCTGAGTAGTTTGAATATTTTTGCAGGCAGCCAGTAGTCTTTAAAAAGGGTTGAGTTTCACCCAACATAGAAATAATTGTAGTACACAAAGTCCTAGAGGAACTCTATTAGAATCTGAAGACCATTCACATGTCAGTAACTGTCAGATAGTAGAGATGAGCAAAAAGAGTTGCACCACCCCGGCCTCGCTTCTATTTCGGTTCTCCAAAGCAGCTGGATCTTGGCCACTACTTGAAGGCCACTATCCTGGCCAATATTTGCAATTACCAGACCCCCATGCAATGCGTATCAAGACGTTGTGAAGGCCAAGTAATCCCAAGAGGCTTCAAGGATTCCGGCAACTTAGTGCCAGTCAAAGACGTTCACCCTACCGTACCAACATCCTTGGCCACCACTTGAAGGCCACCATCCTGGCCAATATTTGCAATTACCAGACCCCCGTACATTGTGTATTAAGACATTGTGAAGGCCAAGTAATCCCAAGAGGCATTAAGGATACCGGCAACTGAGTGCTATCCAAAGACGTTCTCCCAACCCTTGTTAAGCTTTTTTCGGTGAGTAACAAAAAGGACACCAGTCCGGAGTAGTGTGAATATTTTTGCAGGTAGTTAGTAGTCATTAAAAATAGTGGAATTTCACCCAACATGGAAATAATTGGAGTACACAAAGCCCTAGAGGAACGCTAAACATTTTTCAAAGGAGTTTTCTAAATTTTTGGAGATGTAGGTGTGGCGCCCCTGAGACGTCAGGTGCCACAGGGTACTGTATCCAGTTACAGGTGCAGTACTTATCCAGGGTTTCTGGGAGACCAGTGCCGATAAACACCAAATAACATCATTTAAAACACATTTCTTTGCCCTTTTTCCAGACTGGGTAACAGGCTAGAGACGGATCTGTTGATGGCCACCTATTGGTCGGGACTTATCCAATTCAAAAACCCGGGAGGGGGAGGGGCTAGTCTTGACAGTTGACACGGACATTTGAAAGTCAGTCAGGAGTTGATGTTGAGCCTGGTTTATAGGGCGGAGTGCTCAGTCAGAAAAAAACCTCACTGCAAATATTTCAAAAGACTGACCTGCACATCCTACAAGTGTGTATAGGTGCCAGCTGAAAAAACCTAGTAAATACAAAATGGATACAGCCGCACACTAAATGCCATCAATGTATAAGGGAACTCTGGTACTGCATTACTGCTATATGAAAAAATGAGATTTTTAGTTTATGAATTGGCCAATGCATGTAAGCCCGGAAACCAAACGGCAAGGTAAATCTCAATATTCCGGGTCCATCCTTGTCTGGGCAGCTAGACTAAAAATCTAACTTGAAATGCCACTATCTGGACTAACCTCCATGTCTGGGCAGCTAGGACTCCTGTTATAAGGATTGTGAACACAGCCTGGTTTATAGGGCGGAGTGCTCAGTCAGAGTTAGGGACCCGGAATATTTAGATTTACCTTGCCGTTTGGTTTCCGGGCTTACATGCATTGGCCAATTCATAAACTAAAAATCTCATTTTTTCATATAGCAGTAATGCAGTACCAGAGTTCCCTTATACATTGATGGCATTTAGTGTGCGGCTGTATCCATTTTGTATTTACTAGGTCTTTTCAGCTGGCACCTATACACACTTGTAGGATGTGCAGGTCAGTCTTTTGAAATATTTGCAAGGAGTTGATGTTGAGTCAGGGAGGGTGTGAGGAGACTCAGATCCAGTGAGAAACACGAGGAGTGACATCGGTGGGTCAAAAGGAGTATGGTCGCAAAGGAGAGTACGGTGTCAGTAGTCATGGAACCGAGCACAGGCAGGGTGCAGAGACTTAGTACAAGAAGACGCTTTAGGCTCACCTGTTAAATCTGCCAGGTGAAGGAATCATCAAGTTGCCTCACCAACTTTAGTGTCCGGGGCACAGCAGCAAAGAGGGAACCTGGGAACTGGGACAGAGGTCCAACCCATTGAGAGGTTCAAGCTGCCTGCCATATAGGCCAGGACTGTGAGACTAGGAGGGGACCCCAAAACGCTTCAGGCCACGGGGACCCACCAATTACAGAAGGGTGCATAGAGGAAGATCCCACTAGGTCACAACACCGGCACCGGGATCAAAAGAACACAGGATCACCTGAGACCCAGATTGGCAAAGATCAGCACCAGATGGGTGGCAGTAGCACAGAACCAGTGAGTAAAGAACAAGTTGAACCACAGTCCCTGTGTTGTTTGCATTCTTCCCGCACCTCTGCATCACCCATGTTCACTATACTACAACCATCATCATTCTTCCCTGGGTCTTAGCTCTAGTTGTGGAGGGCCATAACATCCGAGCTGCTCAATGACAACAGCCCCCGCCGTGAGAGACTGTGCAGCGGTGGCTCCCTCTCATAGCCGCACACCGCAAGTGGCGTCATGTATGTTATCTGATAAAAACTACAACTCCCATTGTAATCCCCCTTTATTATAAAGACACCGCCAGGGTCACGGAGGCGGACCCCTGCCACCGCTGACGTCCCCCGACTAGTCCAGCCCGGTTCCGAGTACCCTAAGGCCCTGGTGCGGGCGTGTCATAGGGATAGGCTAATAAATATAGACTGCTGGGGCCGGTTTCATTTTTTTTTAACTAGCCATCCAGAACTTCTATACGTCAATAGGAGAAGAAAAGAAAGTTAGGAAGTAACATTTTTGGGTTTTATTGGATGCTGACCTTTCTATGAGTTTCCATGTTTTTTTTAAAAAAGAAAAAAAAATCAACATGTTTATGGAGGCAAATCTACATTATTTTTGCCACTCTGATGACTTGATGTAACACATTGGCATTGGTCTATTCGGTCCTTTCATCACTTTAGGTCCTACAACAACTAAAAATGTTCTTCATCTGTTTTTTTTTTTAACGGTATTTGCTAAAATTCCTACCCTGCATTTACAAGGTTTTTATGTCATATCCTTCAAAATAAATTAAACATTCTAGGTGACAACTGTTAGATCTTTGTGGGACCAATTGATGGGACCTCTAATGATTACCAAAACAAGACTTATTTGTCTCAGTCTCCATAGATTACGATGGAATTGCAGAGGGCTTGGCAACCTTTTTTTCCATTCAACTTCTCCTGACTGTTATCTTGTGGCTGATGGAGAATGGAGAAGATATGTGCCTTGCTTTGTTGATTGTAGGAAGGTAGAAGGCTTCCCTGCTATCACAGAAGGACTTCCGGTATCATACAAAGACCCCTGCTATCATAAAAGGACTCCTGGTATCATAGAAGGACTTCTGGTGTCATAGAAGGACTCCTGGTACCATAGAATGACTCCTGATACCATAGAAGGACTCCTGGTATCAAAGAAGGACTCCTGTTAACATAGAAGGACCCCTGCTAACATTGAAGGCCTCGTGGTATCATAGAAGGACCCCTGCTATCATAGAAAGACTCTTGGTATTATAGAAGGACCCCTGCTAACATAGAAGGACTCTTGGTATTATAGAATGACCCCTGCTATCATAGAAGTATTCCTGGTATCATAGAAGATCTTCTGCTATCATAGTAGGACTCCTGGTTTCATAGAAGGACCCCTTCTATCATAGAAAGACTCTTGGTATCATAGAAGGACCCCTGCTATCATAGAAGGACCCCTGCTATCATAGAAGTATTCCTGGTATCATAGAAGATCCTCTGCTATCATAAAAGGAATCCTGGTATCATAGAAGGACTCCTGGTATCATAGAAGGACACCTGGTATCATAAAAGGACTCCTGGTATTATAGAAGGACCCCTGCTATCATAGAAGGACCCCTGCTATCATAGAAGGACTCCTGGTATCATAGAAGGACCCCTGCTATCATAGAAGGACCCTTGCTATCATAGAAGTATTCCTGGTATCATAGAAGATCCTCTGCTATCATAAAAGGAATCCTGGTATCATAGAAGGACTCCTGGTATCATAGAAGGACACCTGGTATCATAAAAGGACTCCTGGTATTATAGAAGGACCCCTGCTATCATAGAAGGACCCCTGCTATCATAGAAGGACTCCTGGTATCATAGAAGAACCCCTGCTATCATAGAAGGACTCCTGTTATCATAAAAGGACCCCTCCTATCATAGAAAGACTCTTGGTATCATAGAAGGAACCCCGCTATCATAGAAGGGCTCCTGCTATCATAGAAAGACCCCTGCTATCATAGAAGGACTCCTGGTATCATAGAAGAACCCCTGCTATCATAGGAGGACCCCTGCTATTATAGAAGGACTCCAGGTATCATAGACAGACTCCTGGTATCATTGAGGGACCCCTGGTATCATAGAAGGACCCCTGGTATCATAGAAGGACCCCCTGCTATCATAGAAGGACTACTGCCATGATAGAAGGACTCCTGGTATCATATAAGGGCCCCTGCTATAATAGAAGGACTCCTGGTACTATAGAAGGACACCTGGGGAATCAAGTGTTTAATTGTCCTACAGCACCACCACCGGGGGAAAGAAGTAGTACCCTTGTCTGATTGATGATGTTAAAGGGTTTGTACAAAGTTTAGAAGTTATCATATACCCATAGGATACGGGATAACTTCCTGAATGCGGAAGATTAAACCGCTAGGACCACTACCGAACCTGAGAACGTGGCTCTGCAAAGCAGCTTCTTAATTGGAAGGTCGCACATTGGCACCACCACTCTATGTGGATGTGCAAGCTAGCCGAATACTGCTATTTCCGGTAGTCCCTGCTAGAATTAATGGACCGGAAGAGTTCATGGACCATTCAGATAGAGTTTGTGGGATTATTGGGTGTCCAAGCAATCGGGATGTTCTTCCCTATCCATTTTCAGCACTGATTTAGTAGGGACAGGATTGATACCTCAAGATAAAGCAGAGCTCCTGAATGAAGCCAATTTTTGTTGGACCTACCGGCTACGCTATGCCAACCTGAGTTACATGCTCCATGACAATATTAATAATAATAATTGGACAGCAAATATAGATAACATAGGGCGTAAATCGTGTTTCTTAAATTTCTTGTTTCTTGAGTTTTTTATAAAACGAATATTTATCACACATTTTTTGGCTTTGCACAGATCTGTTATTCACAATTTTTTTATATCATATGAATTTATTGGATTTTATTTCGCTGTTTTATTTCATTTTATGCCATTGACATTTGTTTTACAACATTTCACATTATTGGAATACGTGACTACAATTCTGTGCAACATAAGCAAAGGATGCCATCTCTACGAAAAACCTTGTCACCATATCTGGAAACTAGGGACAGATGGCATCCAGTATATGCAGGTCATCCGCTGAACATCAGAACTTGAGCTGGTCACGTGACGTCGTCCGTGAGAAAATCCCATGGATTATAGCTCAGTGTTGGTGCAGAAACTTTTTATTATTTCAGCTGTAAACATATAAAATACTAGAAGGTGGCCCGATTCTACGCATCGGGTATTCTAGAATTTACGTATTGTGTAGTTCATGTATGATTTTTGTTTTATATATATATATATATATATATAGATGTTGTTGTGTGTAGTTACCAAGTGTTTGTGTAGGGCGCTGTACACGTTCTGGGTGTTGTCTGGGTGTGGCGGGGGGTGAGAGCAGTGTTGTATGTGTGTTGCGTTGTTTGTGGAGCGCTGTGTGTCTGTAGCGTTGTGTGTGTGTGTGTTGCGCGGTTTGTGTGGGTGTGGTGTGTTTTGGGGGGAGGTATGTTTTGTGCAAGGTGTGTGTTGTGCGGTATGTGCGTATATTTATGTATGCCGCGGTGTTTGTGTGTTGGGTGTTGTGTGTGTGCGGCGTTGTCTGTGTGTGTGGGTGTCTGTGTATGGCGGTGTTTGTGGTTCCCAGTGTGTGTGTGGTGTGTTGTCTGTGTGTGTTGGGGGGAGGTGTGCACCTCCCATCGTGCTCCATCCCCCATGCTGCGCACCCCCCATCGTGCCCCATCCCCCATGCTGCGCACCCCCCATCGTGCTCCATCCCCCATGCTGCCCACCCCCCATCGTGCTCCATCCCCTATGCTGCGCATTCCCCATCGTGCTCCATCCCCGATGCTGCGCACCCCCCATCGTGCTCCATCCCCCATACTGCGCACTCCCCATCGTGCTCCATCCTCCATGCTGCGCACTCCCCATCGTGCTCCGTCCCCCATGCTGCGCACCCCCCATCGTGCTACATCCCCCATGCTGCTCACCCCATCGTGCTCCATCCCCCATGCTATAATAGTTCTCCTATTATACTCAGAGAGGAGTATAATAGGAGGACTATAATAGGAGGAGTAGTCCTGGGGGGAGAGGAGTATAATGCCGGCTCCCTGCACATATGTACCGGGAGCCGGTGTACACTGGTAACTATGATACACATCGGGTAACTAAGGGACCTTAGTTACCCAATGTGTATAATGGTTACCAGCGTTCACCGGCTCCGTCAAGATCCCAGCATCGCAAGGTTATGTCTGGCGCTGCTGGGATCGTGACGGAGCCGGTGTACACTGGTAACTATGATACACATCGGGTAACTAAGGGACCTTAGTTACCCAATGTGTATAATGGTTACCAGCGTTCACCGGCTCCGTCAAGATCCCAGCATCGCAAGGTTATGTCTGGCGCTGCTGGGATCGTGACGGAGCCGGTGTACACTGGTAACTATGATACACATCGGGTAACTAAGGGACCTTAGTTACCCAATGTGTATAATGGTTACCAGCATTCACCGGCTCCGTCAAGATCCCAGCATCGCAAGGTTATGTCTGGCGCTGCTGGGATCGTGACGGAGCCGGTGTACACTGGTAACTATGATACACATCGGGTAACTAAGGGACCTTAGTTACCCGATGTGTATAATGGTTACCAGCGTTCACCGGCTCCGTCAAGATCCCAGCAGCGCAAGGTTATGTCTGGCGCTGCTGGGATCGTGACGGAGCCGGTGTACACTGGTAACTATGATACACATCGGGTAATTAAGGGACCTTAGTTACCCGATGTGTATAATGGTTACCAGCGTTCACCGGCTCCGTCACGATCCCAGCAGCGCAAGGTTATGTCTGGCGATGCGTGCGGAGGGTCGGGGCGAGTGGCCAATCCATGCGGAGGGCGGGGCCAGGCCGAGGCGAGCGACCAATCCGTGGGGGGGGGCGGAGCTGAGGCGAGCGGCCAATCCGTGCGGGGGGGGCGGGGCCATGGCAAGCCCAGCGGCCAATCAGCTTTGTGTCACCGTAAGGACACAATTTTGGAACAAGACAGACAGACAGACAGAATAAGGCAATTATACAGTTAGGTCCAGAAATATTTGGACAGTGACACAATTTTCGCGAGTTGGGCTCTGCATGCCACCACATTGGATTTGAAATGAAATCTCTACAACAGAATTCAAGTGCAGATTGTAACGTTTAATTTGAAGGTTTGAACAAAAATATCTGATAGAAATTGTAGGAATTGTCACATTTCTTTACAAACACTCCACATTTTAGGAGGTCAAAAGTAATTGGACAAATAAACCAAACCCAAACAAAATATTTTTATTTTCAATATTTTGTTGCGAATCCTTTGGAGGCAATCACTGCCTTAAGTCTGGAACCCATGGACATCACCAAACGCTGGGTTTCCTCCTTCTTAATGCTTTGCCAGGCCTTTACAGCCGCAGCCTTCAGGTCTTACTTGTTTGTGGGTCTTTCCGTCTTAAGTCTGGATTTGAGCAAGTGAAATGCATGCTCAATTGGGTTAAGATCTGGTGATTGACTTGGCCATTTCACAATGTTCCACTTTTTTGCACTCATGAACTCCTGGGTAGCTTTGGCTGTATGCTTGGGGTCATTGTCCATCTGTACTATGAAGCGCCGTCCGATCAACTTTGCGGCATTTGGCTGAATCTGGGCTGAAAGTATATCCCGGTACACTTCAGAATTCATCCGGCTACTCTTGTCTGCTGTTATGTCATCAATAAACACAAGTGATCCAGTGCCATTGAAAGCCATGCATGCCCATGCCATCACGTTTCCTCCACCATGTTTTACAGAGGATGTGGTGTGCCTTGGATCATGTGCCGTTCCCTTTCTTCTCCAAACTTTTTTCTTCCCATCATTCTGGTACAGGTTGATCTTTGTCTCATCTGTCCATAGAATACTTTTCCAGAACTGAGCTGGCTTCATGAGGTGTTTTTCAGCAAATTTAACTCTGGCCTGTCTATTTTTGGAATTGATGAATGGTTTGCATCTAGATGTGAACCCTTTGTATTTACTTTCATGGAGTCTTCTCTTTACTGTTGACTTAGAGACAGATACACCTACTTCACTGAGAGTGTTCTGGACTTCAGTTGATGTTGTGAACGGGTTCTTCTTCACCAAAGAAAGTATGCGGCGATCATCCACCACTGTTGTCATCCGTGGACGCCCAGGCCTTTTTGAGTTCCCAAGCTCACCAGTCAATTCCTTTTTTCTCAGAATGTACCAGACTGTTGATTTTGCTACTCCAAGCATGTCTGCTATCTGTCTGATGGATTTTTTCTTTTTTTTCAGCCTCAGGATGTTCTGCTTCACCTCAATTGAGAGTTCCTTAGACCGCATGTTGTCTGGTCACAGCAACAGCTTCCAAATGCAAAACCACACACCTGTAATCAACCCCAGACCTTTTAACTACTTCATTGATTACAGGTTAACAAGGGAGACGCCTTCAGAGTTAATTGCAGCCCTTAGAGTCCCTTGTCCAATTACTTTTGGTCCCTTGAAAAAGAGGAGGCTATGCATTACAGAGCTATGATTCCTAAACCCTTTCTCCGATTTGGATGTGAAAACTCTCATATTGCAGCTGGGAGTGTGCAATTTCAGCCCATATCTATATATATAATTGCCTTATTCTGTCTGTCTGTCTGTCTGTCTGTCTGTCTGTCATGCTCCGAAATTGTGTCCTTACGGTGACACAAAGCTGATTGGCCGCTGGGCTCGCCATGGCCCCGCCCCCCCACACGGATTGGCCTCTCGCCCCGGCTCTCTGCAGGCCCCGCCCCCCTCACGCAATGCACGCTCGCTCTGGCCGCCCAACTGACACGGGGCTCCGATTCCCAGGTGAGTACACACACATCAGATCACACTCACTCTCACACTCACTCTCACACTCACCTCACACATCACAACATGCTGGGATATCACTTGCTTCTACACCGGCTCCGTCAGGATCCCGGCAGCGCCAGACATAACCTTGCGATGCTGGGATCTTAACGGAGGCCGTGAAAGCTGGTAACCATTATACACATCGGGTAACTAAGGTCCCTTAGTTACCCGATGTGTATCATAGTTACCAGTGTACACCGGCTCACACTCACTCTCACACACACCTCACACACACATCACATCGCATCCACACATCAAGGTCCTGCAGCTGCGGAACATACATAACATAACAGCACTCACACATAACAGCACACACACACACACAAATCAGATCACACTCACACATACCTCACACATCACATCGCATCCAAATACTCACAACATCCTGGGATATCGCTTGCTTCTCGGCGGCGATATTGTGCTGTGAGCTTCCAGGACCTGACGGAGGATCACATGGCCAGAAGCATGTGATATCCCCGGATGTTGTGAGTATCAGCGCGTATGTGCAATATCGTCAGTGTCTGTGTGTGTGAGTGTATGCGATCGGGTGTGTGTGAGTGGATGCGATCGGTTGTGTGTGTGAGTGGATGCGATCGGTTGTGTGTGTGAGTGGATGCGATCGGTTGTGTGGGTGAGTGGATGCGATCGGTTGTGTGGGTGAGTGGATGCGATCGGTTGTGTGGGTGAGTGGATGCGATCGGGTGTGGGTGAGTGTCGGCAGAGGAGCACGGCGTGCTGGAGGAGGCTGGGAGCAGAGAGGCTGATCTTGGGGAAGGCTGGGAGGGGGAGGCTGATGCTGAGGGAGGCTGGAAGGAGAGAGGCTGAGCAAACGTGCTCCATCCGCCATACTGCGCACTCCCCATCGTGCTGCATCCCCCATGCTGCGCACTCCCAAACGTGCTCCATCCGCCATGCTGCGCACTCCCCATCGTGCTCTATCCGCCATGCTGCACACTCCCAAACGTGCTCCATCCCCCATGCTGCGCACTCCCAAACGTGCTTCATCCGCCATGCTGCGCACTCCCCATCGTGCTCTATCCGCCATGCTGCACACTCCCAAAAGTGCTCCATCCGCCATGCTGCGCACTCCCAAACGTGCTCCATCCGCCATGCTGCGCACCCCCCATCATGCTCCATCCGCCATGCTGCGCACTCCCAAACGTGCTCCATCCGCCATGCTGCGCACTCCCAAACGTGCTCCATCCGCCATGCTGCGCACTCCCAAACGTGGTCCATCCGCCATGCTGCGCACTCCCAAACGTGGTCCATCCGCCATGCTGCGCACTCCTAAACGTGGTCCATCCGCCATGCTGCGCACTCCCAAACGTGCTCCATCCGCCATACTGCGCACTCCCAAACGTGCTCCATCCGCCATACTGCGCACTCCCCATCGTGCACCATCCGGCATGCTGCGCACTCCCAAGCGGATGGAGCATGATGGGGGGTGCGCAGCATGGCGGATGGAGCACGTTTGGGAGTGCGCAGCATGGCGGATGGAGCACGTTTGGGAGTACGCAGCATGACGGATGGAGCACGTTTGGGAGTGCGCAGCATGACGGATGGAGCACGTTTGGGAGTGCGCAGCATGCCGGATGGTGCACGATGGGGAGTGCGCAGTATGGCGGATGGAGCACGTTTGGGAGTGCGCAGTATGGCGGATGGAGCACGTTTGGGAGTGCGCAGCATGGCGGATGGAGCACGTTTGGGAGTGCGCAGCATGGCGGATGGACCACGTTTGGGAGTGCGCAGCATGGCGGATGGAGCACGTTTGGGAGTGCGCAGCATGGCGGATGGAGCACGTTTGGGAGTGCGCAGCATGGCGGATGGAGCACGTTTGGGAGTGCGCAGCATGGCGGATGGAGCACGTTTGGGAGTGCGCAGCATGCCGGATGGTGCACGATGGGGAGTGCGCAGTATGGCGGATGGAGCACGTTTGGGAGTGCGCAGCATGGCGGATGGAGCACGTTTGGGAGTGCGCAGCATGGCGGATGGAGCACGTTTGGGAGTGCGCAGCATGGCGGATGGAGCACGTTTGGGAGTGCGCAGCATGCCGGATGGTGCACGATGGGGAGTGCGCAGTATGGCGGATGGAGCACGTTTGGGAGTGCGCAGCATGGCGGATGGAGCACGTTTGGGAGTGCGCAGCATGGCGGATGGACCACGTTTGGGAGTGCGCAGCATGGCGGATGGACCACGTTTGGGAGTGCGCAGCATGGCGGATGGAGCACGTTTGGGAGTGCGCAGCATGGCGGATGGAGCACGTTTGGGAGTGCGCAGCATGGCGGATGGAGCACGTTTGGGAGTGCGCAGCATGGCGGATGGAGCACGTTTGGGAGTGCGCAGCATGGCGGATGGAGCACGTTTGGGAGTGCGCAGCATGGCGGATGGAGCACGTTTGGGAGTGCGCAGCATGCCGGATGGTGCACGATGGGGAGTGCGCAGTATGGCGGATGGAGCACGTTTGGGAGTGCGCAGTATGGCGGATGGAGCACGTTTGGGAGTGCGCAGCATGGCGGATGGAGCACGTTTGGGAGTGCGCAGCATGGCGGATGGACCACGTTTGGGAGTGTGCAGCATGGCGGATGGAGCACGTTTGGGAGTGCGCAGCATGGCGGATGGAGCACGTTTGGGAGTGCGCAGCATGGCGGGTGGAGCACGTTTGGGAGTGCGCAGCATGGCGGATGGAGCATGATAGGGGGTGCGCAGCATGGCGGATGGAGCACGTTTGGGAGTGCGCAGAATGGTGGATGGAGCACGTTTGGGAGTGTGCAGCATGGGGGATAGAGCACGATGGGGAGTGCGCAGCATGGCGGATAGAGCACGATGGGGAGTGCGCAGCATGGGGGATGCAGCACGATGGGGAGTGCGCAGTATGGCGGATGGAGCACGTTTGGGAGTGCGCAGCATGGCGGATGGACCACGTTTGGGAGTGCGCAGCATGGCGGATGGAGCACGTTTGGGAGTGCGCAGCATGGGGGATGCAGCACGATGGGGGGTGCGCAGCATGGGGGATGGAGCACGATGGGAGGTGCACACCTCCTCCCAACACACACACACACGCGCACTGCACAACACACACACACTAGGAATCACAAACAACGCCCTACACAGACACCCACACACACAGACAACGCTGCACACACAAATATACGCACATACTGCACAACACACACATTGCTCAAAACATACCTCCCCCAAAACACACCACACACACACAAACCGCACAACACACACACACACACAACGCTACAGACACACAGCGCTCCACAAACAACGCAACACACGCAACACACATACAACACCGCTCTCACCCCCCGCGACACTCAGAACATGTACAGCGCCCTACACAAACACTTGGTAACTACACACAACAACATCTATATATATATATATATATATATATATAACAAAAATCATACATGAACTACACAATACGTAAATTCTAGAATACCCGATGCGTAGAATCGGGCCACCTTCTAGTTATATATATAATTGTATTTCTGAACATGTTTTTGTAAACAGCTAAAATAACAAAACTTGTGTCACTGTCCAAATATTTCTGGACCTAACTGTATATATAGATGTTTCGGAAGATTCTGAATATTTTTCCTAATCAGTCGAAACTATTTAGATTAATTGGCAACAATATATGCAAAAAATTACCTCCATGTTGGATGTTTTTTAATATGCAATTCATCTTACGTTTGGGCAGTTTCTAGATGAGCCAATATTATAAAATGTGGGTTTTTCATTTTTGGATCTGATGATGTTGTGTTTCTCCAGAAATTGTAGTTATCGGCGAAACGTTATTTACCCGATTTTGGTTTCCATCTTAAACCTGTTTTGACAAATAGAAGAATAAACATTTTTCAGCAATAGGTAGTCCGGTTAATATCCTCACTATAAGGTTTCGCCAGGTGTCTACTACGTAGACATGAAATAAAAAAGAACTTACAAACTCTGTACAAAATTTGCCGCCTTTTCCTGTTGAGGTTGATAACATACTCTCCAACTTTTCAAAATGTAGACTTTTTTTTAGCTATCCTCTTGTGGGTGTGCCAATTCTAGACATGGCCGTTTTCGGCCCTGAATGTGTCTCCTTTCATGACCCTTAAAGGGGTTGGTTCACTAGTTAGCATTACTGGCCATATTGACATAACATTGAGAAAAAGGCTTCTCTCAAATACCTTGTATTGGCAATAGTGCCTGTAAGTGGCGCTATTGCAGTCCTCTCATCCTCATTGCGTGACCCTTGAGCTCCGTGACCTCTGATGTCTGGTGATGTCAAGTCAACTTCCAGCTCCACTGGCTGCAGGTGCTCAGCTACACAACAAAAAAAGGGGGATCTGTCAGGACATTTGCCAACTCTACTCGTAGTCAAGAGGGCTTCCTCGTAGTTCACTACTACCTGCAGCCAGTGGAGCGGGAACATTAAAGATGTGGTTCACTACGTAGTTTTCCAATCCACATCGATACAACGTTGAGAAACAAGGCTTCTCTCAAATACCTTGTGTTAGCAATGATGCCCGTAATCAGCGTTATTATAGTCCGCTCATCCCCATCGGATGACCCCCGGGCTGCGTGACCTCTGATGTCCGATGATGTCACGTCAACTTCCAGCTGACCTGACATCCCCGAGGGGGGCCCCAGTCTTCGTGAGTGACTGGACTGTAGCGGCGTTTCACCACTCATCACAGCCCAACATCGCTCCTGCTTGCGGTGCTCTGCAGTGAAGGAGAACAGGGAGATGCTGGGCTGTGATGAGCGGTGAAACGCTGCCCACATCCCAGCCATTCATGGAGACTGGCGCCGGCCTCGATAGTGTCATGTCAACTGGAAGTTGACTTGACATCACCGGACATCAGAGGTCACGGAGCTCAAGGGTCACGCAATGAGGATGAGAGGACTACAATAGCGCCACTCACAGGCACTATTGCCAATACAAGGCATTTGAGAGAAGCCTTGTTTCTCAACGTTGTATCGATGTGGTTTGGAAAACTAAGTAGTGAACCACCTCTTTAATGTTCCCGCACCACTGGCTGCAGGTGCTCAGCTACACAACATAAAAAGGGGGATCTGTCAGGACATTTGCCAGCTCTACTCGTAGTCAAGAGGGCTTACGTGTACCGGGAGCATCATAGACATATCGGGAGAGTTGGAGAGTAATTTCATGAGAAGTCTTCAGAGTTCCTTGGGCTAGTAGAATATTTTCTAGTAAATTTTTGGAGAATATGTATATCCGAAAAGGTTTGGCCAGAGGTTGATATTGCTGCTCAAGTGTGAAGGACAAAACCATTATTTTTGGGTAGGAATATGAAATTCTGATGCAGTTTCTCAGGAAACCGGTCTAGACCACTTCAAAGAAGCTTTCATACTGACATTCAGAACGGAAAAAATAAACATAAAAGGCACTTAGATATCTATGTCCTGATCGAGGTAAGAGTGAAATAAGGGTAAGCATCCTTGAGTAATGCTCGGTCTCCTTGTAGAGCTCATGGCTCTTGTCAGACACATGCCCCGACCAATCTAGTTTTTTTTACCAGCCCCCAATATTGTAGAGAAACTAAATCACTCAAAAATGTAGGTTTATATAATAAATTTGGCATTACATAATGGCTGAAAAAGTGATACTTAGAATTAGTACTAGTGATGGGTGAGCAGTACAATGCTCGGTGCTCGTAACGATGAGTGAACTCTACGATGCTCGAGTGCTCGTTACTGGAGTCGAGCAGGTCAGACGCTCGGATGGGCGCAACTCGATAACGAGTATAAGGGAAGTCAATGATTGGCCACGTCGGCCCTCTGCGTTTTTTTTTAGACACACTACATCCGAAAACATTGTTTTTACCTCCAGTGAGAGACATTCAGAGACTGCAAGTAGCTCTCACTGGGATGTCGGCTCCCATCATTCAGTGAAGCGAGCCTGTGCTTTGTGTTCGATGTTTCACGAACGACACATCTGAGCACCCGCGATACTCGACTGAGCTCCACGAGTACCCCGATGCTCTGGTTGCGGTATTGCAGTTGTATATGTTTCACTCTGAAACACTGTAATTCAGAGGAAACTTACTTTGAATGTCCGGTTAGGGACCATATGTTTCGGATAACTAGTCCAGTGCAGCCCTCGGCGGCTTCTCCTCACCCCACTCCCATAAACGAACAGGTGTCTCGCTATACTCACGCATATGGAGAGACCGGCCAGTCTAGGGGAAGGAGGCGGCAAGAAGCCTCTGGGAACTGACCTCTTGGACTAGTCATTCTAGATGGATGATTCCTCACTGGCTTTTCGAAGCATGCATTCCCTGAAATACTGAGTTTCAGTGTAAAACATTAAGGTCTGCAATAATGAAGCTGGTCTCTGATTCATGCTGCGCTTGGTCTTGGTGGCTTAAATCACATGTCTGGTTCTCTTTAAGTGGTTAAAAAATGTATATGGTGTGTGCGATGCTCATGTTTGTTTCTTAAAGAATCAAACCGAAAAGAAAAGAGTCAACTGTAAAAAGTATTTGGGTTTGAAGGTTCACTGCTGTTTATTTGGTTTACTTCCACTATCCCACTTTTTACTGTTGATACCCGATCTCCGGAGTCACTGAAGAAACGTGAAGCAAAATCTTAGTTGAGGCTTAGGGTAGGCATTAGAGATAAGAAGATCAATCCGGGGAGGATTGAGTTTGAGATGGATTTCATGAAATTCCCGTATGTTCAGAGGGGTCCTTTCTCTCCTGTAAAGCTTAAAGTTTTATGGTCAGTGGAGTCCTCTCTCTCTCCTGTAGTGTTATATCTTTTGGTCAGCGGGGTCCTCTCTCTCACACTCTCTCCTGTAGAGTGTTATCTCTTATCGTCAGCGGGGTCCTCTCTCTCACACTCTCTCCCGTAGAGTGTAAGCTCTTATAGTCAGTGGGGTCCACTCTCCTCTCGCTCTCTCTCCTGTAGAGTCTAAGCTCATATGGTCAGCAAAGTCCTCTGTCTATCTCCTGTAGAGTGTAAGGTCTTATGGTCAGCGGGGGGGGGGGGCTCTCTCTTTTTCCTGTAAAGTGTAAGTTCTTTTGGTCAGCAGGGTCCGCTCTCCTGTAGAGTGTAAGCGCTTATGATCAGTGGGGTCCTCTCTCTCTTTTTCTCCTGTAGAGTAAGCTCTTATAGTCAGTGGAGTTAGTGGAGTTCTCTCTCTCTCCTGTAGAGCATAAGCTCTTATGATCAGCGGGGTCCTCTCTGTCTCTCCTCTAGAGTGTAAGCTCTTTTGGTTAGTGGGGTCCTCTTTCTCTCCTGTAGAGTGTAAGCACTTATGGTCAGTGGGGTCGTCTCTCTCTCTCCTGTAGAGTGTAAGCACTTATGGTCAGTGGGGTTCTCTCTTTTTCTCCTGTAGAGTGTAAGCTCTTATGGTCAGTGGGGTTCTCTCTCTCCTGTAGAGTGTAAGCTCTTATCGTTAGCGGGGCCCTCTCTCTCTCCTGTAGAGTGTAAGCCCTTATGGTCAGTGGGGTTCTCTCTCTCTCCTGTAGAGTGTAAGCTCTTATGGTCAGTGGGGTTCTCTCTCTCCTGTAGAGTGTAAGCTCTTATCGTTAGCGGGGCCCTCTCTCTCTCTCTCCTGTAGAGTGTAAGCCCTTATGGTCAGTGGGGTTCTCTTTCCTATAGAGTTTAATCTCTTATGGTCTGTAGGGTTCATGCTGTCTCCTGTAGAGTGTAAGTTCTTATGGTCAGCAAGATCCTCTCTTTCTCCTGTAGAGTGTAAGCTCTTATGGTCATTGGGATACTCTCTCTCTCTCTCTGCTGTAGAGTGTAAGCTCTTATGGTCAGCGGGGTCCTCTCTATCACTCTCCTGTACAGTGTAAGCTCTTATGGTCAGTGGAGTCTTCTCTCTCTCCTGTAGAGTGTAAGCTCTTATGGTCAGTAGGATCATCTCTCTCTCCTGTAGAGTGTAATCACTTATGGTCAGTGGAATCCTCTCTCTCTCCTGTAGAGTATAATCTCTTATAGGTCAATGAGATCATCTCTCCTGTAGAGTGTAAGCTTTTGTGGTCAACGGGGTTCTCGTTCTTTCTCAAGTCCCTTGTATTTTCCGATCAACTATAAGCTTTCCAGTATTGAGACTCACCCAAATTTATTCACCACAATCAATTTTTTAGGATAATTCGGCAAAGTTGGCGAATTCAAATATCAAAAGATCTTTTCTTTTCCATGGTCTCTTCCTGCAGATGGCCAAGTAGATAGTCTTAAGACCCCCTTAGATGGTTGTCATCCAAGCAATCATTTGGCCAATCATTTGACTGGCAGTAATCTTGGCCGTTTCTCCCATAGACAGGAGCCTTCCTATGCCAAGCACTCCTGTGTTATCTATCAGAGAGCTGCTGCCAGGCATCTATGGTGGTGGATTATTTTACAGAGAACAAAAGGATCGGCAAGCCAAAATCAGATGTGCAGATCTTTTTTTCTCCAACAGTCGTCTGTCAATGGCCACCACCGTTTGCCACATCAACCAGTTGAGCTAACGTTAACCTAATGGGTCGGGGTGGGGGTGGGGCTTTCTTTAGATTTGGAGATGTTCAGAGAGCATCAGGCCATGCCGGGTGATATCATGCCAGACAAACCTCGCATCACATCACCCAGCACAGCCACACACTCTTCTGACAGGAGCGGGTAGGCTGCATGTGTTTCTATGGACTTATTTTGATACACAGCACAGATAAAGCCCGACACAGCTGGGGGCTGCAGCTTGTAACCGTGGGCTTATGGGGGACCCTGCGATGATTGTTTTATTTATTAATTTAGTTTTATACCGCCGAACTGACCCGCAGACACTTGCACTGCTTTGCCCATCCACATCGGCCGTCCTAGCGCCTGTGATTGGTTGCAGTCAGCTGACACGCTGCCAATCGGAGAGTGGGGGTGCGTATAACTGCAACCAATTACACGCGTCGGTGGGCAGGCAAAGCAGATGAGAGTTATAGTCGGTTCCGGAAGGGAATGCGTGACCCAAAAGCAGCTTGCCGCCATGACACAGCCTCCGTGAGTACACCGCGCGCCCCTACCGCCCTATCCCTTCTACCAACGTTTTTAATCTCCAGATTCTGGTCCCTATAGACTTATAAGGGTACCAGATTCTGGAGCGGATCCTGGATTTTTTTTAAATTTAGCAGTGACCCGGCGGTCCCCTTTTTATACGAGTTCGACCAGATCTAGTCTGTACGTCACTCGAGTTAAAGTGGCCCAATAGAAAATCTTCACCTCACCAGAGCAGCCCTTTCTCTTCCTGGTTGCTCTACTGACAGGGCATGACTGCCACCATCATGCTGATTGACTGCTGGCTCCCTGCAGTTAAGTACAGGGAGCTGAATATCAATCACCATGGCATTGTCAGTCTTACCATGTCGAATTAGCAGAGTGGGGAAGAGAAGCAGCTACTCTGTGACGTCAGCAGAGCCGACAGAGCAGAGTGGGGAAGAGAAGCAGCTACTCTGTGACGTCAGCAGAGTCGACAGAGCAGAGCAGGGAAGAGAAGCAGCTACTCTGTGACATCAGCAGAGTCGACAGAGCAGAGCAGGGAAGAGAAGCAGCTACTCTGTGACGTCAGCAGAGCCGACAGAGCAGAGTGGGGAAGAGAAGCAGCTACTCTGTGACGTCAGCAGAGCCGACAGAGCAGAGCAGGGAAGAGAAGCAGCTACTCTGTGACATCAGCAGAGTCGACAGAGCAGAGCAGGGAAGAGAAGCAGCTACTCTGTGACGTCAGCAGAGTCAACAGAGCAGAGTGGGGAAGAGAAGCAGCTACTCTGTGATGTCAGCAGAGTCGACAGAGCAGAGCAGGGAAGAGAAGCAGCTACTCTGTGACATCAGCAGAGTCAACAGAGCAGAGTGGGGAAGAGAAGCAGCTACTCTGTGACGTCAGCAGAGCCGACAGAGCAGAGCAGGGAAGAGAAGCAGCTACTCTGTGACGTCAGCAGAGTCAACAGAGCAGAGTGGGGAAGAGAAGCAGCTACTCTGTGATGTCAGCAGAGCCGACAGAGCAGAGTGGGGAAGAGAAGCAGCTACTCTGTGACGTCAGCAGAGTCGACAGAGCAGAGCAGGGAAGAGAAGCAGCTACTCTGTGACATCAGCAGAGTCGACAGAGCAGAGCAGGGAAGAGAAGCAGCTACTCTGATGTCAGCAGAGTCAACAGAGCAAAGTGGGGAAAAGAAGCAGCTACTCTGATGTCAGCAGAGTTGACAGAGCAGAGCGGTGAAGAGAAGTAGCTACTCTTTGACGTCAGCAGAGCCAACAGAGCAGAGTGGGGAAGAGAAGCAGCTACTCTGTGACGTCAGCAGAAGCCGCAGAATCGCTAGCATGAGCGGTCTATGACTGCACCGAGCAGAACAGGAAGGTAGTTGGCAACTGAATAGAAATGAAAAAAGCGAATATCAGCTCACCAGGATCAGAAAAATAGACATAATAAGGGTGCGGGTCCATTTTTTGCTATTTTAACCATTTGTTTCTTTTTATAGGTAATTAGCAACTGTAAGTTCTTAGGCCCATAAAAAAAAATAGTCCCAGATAACTCCTTTAAAGTGTATATTCAATTATATCACCATACAAGGATTATAATTATTAATACTGCTAACATACTTTGCATAACTATGGATGGTTTATATGTTTTATTACAATATATAATCAGTTATACTGAATGAGTGTTAGAATTGTTAATACCGCTAACATACATTGTATACATATGGACTGTTTATATGTTTTATTAAAATATATAATCAATTGTACAGAACAAGGGTTCTAATCATTAATACCGCTAACATATATAGCATAAATATGGATGGTTTATACAGTTTGTTAAAGTACGTGAGCAACTTAGGTTATAATTATTAATACCGCTAACATACATTGTATAAACATGGATGGTTTATATGTTTTATTAAAATATATAATCAATTATACCAAATTATGGTTATAATCATTAATACCGCTAACATATATTGTATAAATATGGATGGTTTATACAGTTTGTGAGCAATTTAGGTTATAATTATTAATGCCGATACCATATATTGTATGAATGTGGATGACATATCACGTTTGTAAAGGTTTATGCTCAATAATACCGAGGGCCATATTTATTAATACCAATAATTATATGTTATATTTAATTACACCAAACAAGGGTAATAATTTTTACTACCGTTACCATATATTGCCTTAAAATGGATGATTTCTATAGTTTATTAAATGCTAAAATATACCGAAAGAAGGTTATATTTATTAATACCGATAACATATTATAGGAATATGCAGATTTTGTAAAAGTTTGTTTAATTATACCAAAGAAGGGTTATAATTATTAATACCGATAACATATTGTATGAATATGAATGATACACAGAGGTTATAAAAATCTGTGCTCAATAATAATGACCAAGGGTTGTAATTATTAATACCGTTAACATATATTGTATGATTATGCATTCTATAGTGTATGCTCAATTATTCCTAAAAAGGGTTATAATAATTAATACCGACAACATATTGTGTAGAAATATGGACGACGTATAGCAATAATTTTCGAAAACAATTTTTGCCCGAATTTTTTTTTAATTATTATTTTTGTTTTCCAATTTATTTCTGGGACTACAAAAATTAGCATATATCTAATTTTTATTATTATTTTATTAATTAATAGTATTGATTTAATTATATATATATATATACTTAAATAAATATTATTAATATTATATATATTAATTGACACACATATATATATATATATATATATATATATTTAAATAAATATTATTAATATTATATATATATTAATATATATTAATTTACATATATATATATATATATATATTTGTACTTATTAATATATTAATTTATACATACATATATATATATATACATTTTATGAAATAGATAAAGATACGGTCACCGGTCCATTCATTTCTATGTAAAGTGCTGCAGAATATGATGACGTTATATACAGAAATTATTAAATATTAAACATAATAATAATGAATTAATAATCACATTTTTTATATATATATATATATATATATATATATATATAAATAAAAATTTGATTATAAATTAATTATTATTTTTAATATTTAATAATGTATTTATATAGCGCTATCATATTCTGCAGCACTTTACAAGAAGTGAATGGAGTCCGGTTGACCGTATCTTTATCTATTTCACAAAATATACATAACGATGTAAGAAAAGACGTCTAGTGTGAACGAGGCCTAGTATATATTGTGTGTATTCCGGGACTTTTATATATGATGGTATATGACCAATACTCAACTGCAATATGTAACAAAACAAGATATCTACCGTATATAAATAAATATATATATATATATATATATATATATATATATATATTTTACTCCTATAGAAAAATAGGTTCAGCTTCATTACCCCCGATACCCAGTGGCTCTTTGAACGCACGCGCCTAAATTAGTTCTCTATTTTGCGATGCCCCTTTGAGAGCGGCTCCCATTGAGAAATGAACAAAGGCCACGACCCAGAGGTCAGAGAGTAACCGGGGAAGGCTGACCTGCCTTTGTTGGGAGCTGCTCTGTTTATTTTGCCTAAGTAAAGATCACCAATACATTAACTAAAGAGGATTAAAAAGGTTATACCCCCAGGGATCCGAATCAGGCAAGTGGCAAAATCCAGCTCTGAGGACACTTCACACCGACTTAGAGGAGAAAGTCACTTCTACCGGTAATAATGGATGTCCAAGGTCGCAGAATCACTATCCACTGCGAATGAAATGAATGGATAGATAGATAGATAGATAGATAGAGGGATAGATAGATAGATAGATAGAGGGATAGATAGATAGATAGAGGGATAGATAGATAGATAGATAGATAGATAGATAGAGGGATAGATAGATAGATAGATAGAGGGATAGATAGATAGATAGATAGATAGATAGATAGATAGATAGATAGATAGAGGGATAGATAGATAGATAGATAGATAGATAGAGGGATAGATGGATAGATAGATAGATAGATAGATAGAGGGATAGATAGATAGATAGATAGATAGATAGATAGATAGATAGATAGAGGGATAGATAGAGGGATAGATAGATAGATAGATAGATAGATAGATAGATAGAGTGATAGATAGATAGAGGGATAGATAGATACATAGAGGGATAGAGAGATAGATAGATAGATAGATAGATAGATAGATAGATAGATAGAGGGATGGATAGATAGATAGAAGGATAGATAGATAGATAGATAGATAGATAGATAGAAGGATAGATAGATAGATAGATAGATAGAGGGATAGATAGATAGATAGATAGATAGATAGAAGGATAGATAGATAGATAGATAGAGGGATAGATAGATAGAGGGATAGATAGATAGATAGATAGAGGGATAGATAGATAGATAGATAGATAGAGGGATAGATAGATAGATAGATAGATAGAGGGATAGATAGATAGATAGATAGATAGAGGGATAGATAGATAGATAGAGGGATAGATAGATAGATAGATAGATAGATAGAGGGATAGATAGATAGATAGAGGGATAGATAGATAGATAGATAGATAGATAGAGGGATAGATAGATAGATAGAGGGATAGATAGAGGGATAGATAGATAGAAGGATAGAGGGATAGATAGATAGATAGATAGATAGATAGATAGATAGATAGATAGATAGATAGATAGATAAAAGGATAGATAGATAGATAGATAGATAGATAGAAGGATAGAAATATAGATAGATAGAGGGATAGATAGATAGAGGGATAGATAGATAGATAGATAGAGGGATAGATAGATAGATAGAGGGATAGATAGATAGATAGATAGAGGGATAGATAGATAGATAGAGGGATAGATAAATAGATAGATAGATAGATAGAGGGATAGATAGAGGGATAGATAGATAGATAGATAGATAGATAGATAGATAGATAGATAGATAGATAGATAGATAGATAAAGGGATAGATAGATAGTTAGATAGAGGGATAGATAGATAGATAGATAATAGATAGATAGATAGAGGGATAGATAGATAGATAGATAGATAATAGATAGATAGATAGATAGATAGATAATAGATAGATAGATAGAGGGATAGATAGAGGGATAGATAGATAGAGGGATAGATAGATAGAGGGATAGATAGATAGAGGGATAGATAGAGGGATAGATAGATAGATAGATAGAGGGATAGATAGATAGATAGATAGATAATAGATAGATAGATAGATAGAGGGATAGATAGATAGATAGATAATAGATAGATAGATAGATAATAGATAGATAGATAGAGGGATAGATAGAGGGATAGATAGATAGAGGGATAGATAGATAGAGGGATAGATAGATAGATAGAGGGATAGATAGATAGATAGATAGATAGATAATAGATAGATAGATAGAGGGATAGATAGATAGATAGAGGGATAGATAGAGGGATAGATAGATAGAGGGATAGATAGATAGAGGGATAGATAGATAGATAGATAATAGATATATAGATAGAGAGATAGATAGATAGATAGAGGGATAGATAGATAGATAGATAATAGATAGATAGATAGAGGGATAGATAGAGGGATAGATAGATAGAGGGATAGATAGATAGAGGGATAGATAGATAGATAGAGGGATAGATAGATAGATAGATAGATAATAGATAGATAGATAGAGGGATAGATAGATAGATAGAGGGATAGATAGAGGGATAGATAGATAGAGGGATAGATAGATAAAGGGATAGATAGATAGATAGATAATAGATATATAGATAGAGAGATAGATAGATAGATAGAGGGATAGATAGATAGAGGGATAGATAGATAGATAGATAGATAGAGGGATAGATAGATAGATAGATAATAGATAGATAGATAGAGGGATAGATAGAGGGATAGATAGATAGATAGATAGAGGGATAGATAGAGGGATAGATAGATAGAGGGATAGATAGATGATAGTTGGGTGGTATATATATATAATGACGTGCAGTGGTAATTACCAGTATACAGTGCTCATCATTCAGTATCTTCTTTGCACATTTGTGCAGAACTTAGATCAATATTGAAAGTATTTTCCAAATATTTGCCGTGTTTCCAAGTTTAAAAGTTTCCATTATTTATTAAGGGCTCATTTTTTTTTCTTCTTCCCGTCAGAAAAAAAACAAGTAACTTTCCAGCAGCTTCAGAGCCGTGCTCGGTGCTTGATACTGATTGGAATATTAACAATAAAAAGTGGCAGCCTGTTCTTTTAAGAGGCCTATAATTGCCAAAATAAATATCACAGTATACCACGGCACTCATATAATGCCTATAAGACCCGCGCACTGCCATGGTCATTTGCCCCGAGTTGCAATAAAAAAAAAGGCAACTTGGCGATCTGCCCTGTGTTTGCTTGTTAAGTTTTGCAAAATACTGGAGCCGCGCAAATACCAACATCAATGCAAACATCATAAAAATGCCAACTCTACCTATAACAAAAAAAGTCTATATATATTTACATTTTTTTAACATATAAACAGAAATACATATAAACGAATGTGCGTATGTTAGTATATATGTATAACATGGTAAGAATGCATACATATATCCATGTACAGTATGTATATGAACACACACACACACACATATATATATATGTATATATACACATTTATCTATATATGTCTAGCCATGTGTACATACACATACTGTACATACTGTATTTCTAACATATATATATATATATATATATATATATATACACTCTCTCTCTCTCTCTCTATATATATATATATATATATATATATATATATATACACATATATATGTATATCTATATATATAGAGAGAGAGAGATATGTACATATGCATTATTAGCATATTGGTAGAATATATATATATATATATATATATATATATATATTTATTTATATTTATTTATTCAAACATGTATATGTTAAAAACATATTTATATACACACACACATATATATATATAGTACAATGAAAATGTATATATACTGTATATATATATATGTATATATATATATATATATATATATATATGTATATATATATATATATATATATATATATATATATATGTATGTATATATATATATATATATATATATAAAAACATTCACACACACATACATATACACACATATATATTTGTGGATGTGTATGTGTGTATAATGTGTATGTAGATGTAGTATGTATTTTTAACTTATTGGTAGAATATATGTATGTATGTAACTATATATATATATATATATATATATACAGTATTTATATATAATATGTTAAAAATACACATCTACACACACACATACATATGCACAAATATATATAGAAATATATTTATATTTGTATGTTTATATACTTACCGTCCATGGGTGTATATATATATACACAGATATATGTACTGTATATGTATTTTCACACATGTATACAGATATATATGTATTTATGCATTTTTAACAGATTGATAGAAACTTTTACATTTTCATGCATTTTTTTTCATGGGTTACATATTTTCGCATTTTTATTCTTTTGGTAAGAGCATGAAAAAGTCACAATTATAAAAAAAGATTCCATAATACGTAATTTGACAGATATTTGAAAAAAGAAAAAAAAGTCCCCAAAATTTACAAAAAAAAGGTTACTGATAATACTTTTGGCATATTACTAATAATAGAGCTAACGTCCCCACAAAAAAAATATAGTGACAAAATAAAACTCAGAATTACTGAGAAAAGATTACAATTCTGTTTTATAAAGAAAAATAGAAAAAGGGAAAATATCCCAAAATATTGCCAAAATGAGTAATTATACTATTAACACTATTATAATATGACATAAACCTGCAACAACACTGGCAAGTCTATAAAAAAATAATAAATAACATATAAAGTTTTGGAAAACAAAGCGGTACATATCTATCTATCTATCTATCTATCTATCTATCTATCTATCTATATATCCCTCTATCTATCTATCTATCTATCTATCTATCTATCTATCTATCTATCTATCTATCCCTCTATCTATCTATCCCTCTATCTATCTATCCCTCTATCTATCTATCTATCTATCTATCTATCTATCCCTCTATCTATCTATATATCCCTCTATCTATCTATCTATCTATCTATCTATCTATCCCTCTATCTATCTATCTATCTATCTATCTATCTATCTATCTATCTATCTATCTATCTATCTATCTCTCTATCTATCCCTCTATCTATCTATCTATCCCTCTATCTATCTATCTATCTATCCCTCTATCTATCTATCTATCCCTCTATCTATCTATCTATCTATCTATCTATCTATCTATCCCTCTATCTATCTATCTATCTATCTATCTATCTATCTATCTATCTCTCTATCTATCCCTCTATCTATCTATCTATCTATCCCTCTATCTATCTATCTATCCCTCTATCTATCTATCTATCTATCTATCTATCTATCTATCCCTCTATCTATCTATCTATCTATCTATCTATCTATCTATCTATCTCTCTATCTATCCCTCTATCTATCTATCTATCCCTCTATCTATCTATCTATCCCTCTATCTATCTATCTATCTATCTATCTATCTATCTATCTATCTATCTATCTATCCCTCTATCTATCTATCTATCTATCTATCTATCTATCTATCTATCTATCTATCTATCTATCTATATATCTATCTATCCCTCTATCTATCTATCTATCTATCTATCTATATATCTATCTATCCCTCTATCTATCTATCTATCTATCTATCTATCTATCTATCTATCTATCTATCTATCTATCTATCTATATATCTATCTATCCCTCTATCTATCTATCTATCTATCTATCTATCTATCTATCTATCTATCTATATATCTATCTATCCCTCTATCTATCTATCTATCTATCTATCTATCTATCTATCTATCTATCCCTCTATCTATCCCTCTATCTATCTATCTATCTATCTATCTATATATCTATCTATCCCTCTATCTATCTATCCCTCTATCTATCTATCTATCTATCTATATATCTATCTATCCCTCTATCTATCTATCTATCTATCTATCTATCTATATATCTATCTATCCCTCTATCTATCCCTCTATCTATCTATATATCTATCCCTCTATCTATCTATATATATATAATCCAGTAAAATACTGCGTGATAATTATGTTTGAATAGGTCTATTGCTACCATGAAATATCTATGGTGCATTCTTTCACGGTCAAAAAAAAATCTATAAACATATATATTGACACCTATACGATCAAGTCCGTGCCCCTTTTCAATTACATTAATTTTTTTTTCATTAGTTTTTATCTTTTTTTTTTATTAAATTGATTGGTATTGGTAACATTAAGCACAGAGACTTGCAATCGTAGTAAAAGTGAAAATTAAGTCACTTTTGCCTTTGGTACAGCTACAGAAAAACATGTATTAGGCAGTAGAAAGGAAAAAAAACATTAAAATACAAAATAATAAAAATAATAAAAGATGGTATTACTTTAGCGAGAACATAAATACCAGAAAAATAAAAAAAAAATAAAAAAATTTGATACTACTAAGGTGAGACCAACAGTACAAAAAATAAATAATAAAAATTGGTACTACTATAGTGAAATGAAAAATACCAAAGAAATAACAAAAATTGATTATACTATAGTAAGACCAAAAATATATCTAAACAAATAATATAAATTGGTACTACTACGGTATAGAGAGACAAAAAAAAATGCTAAAATGATAAAAATTGGTACTACTCTACTATAGTATACATATACCATACCTATACATATACTATACAAATTTGATATATATATATATATATATATATATATATATATATATATATATATATATATACATACACAGGGTATATATTTATATATATATATATATATATATATATATATATATATATATATATATTGGTACTACTATAGTGATGGATGCTCCCAAAAATAATTAAAATTTGTGCAACTATAGTAAGACCAAAAATACTCAAAAAAATAATAAAAATTGATACTAGTATAGTGAGATTGAAAATATAATAAAAGTTGGTACTACTGTAGTGAGACCAAAAATACTCTAACAAATAATGCAGATTGGTATTACTATAGTGAGATCAAAAATACCCCCCAAAATAATAAAAAATGGTACTACTGTCAAGAGACCAAGAATACTAATAAAATAATAAAAATTGATACTACTATAATGAGACCAGAAATAATTGGTTGTCCTATAGTGAGACCAAAAATGCAAAAAAGAAAAATTGGTACTACTATAGTGAGACCAAAAATATATACCGTATATATATATAAAAAAAAATTGGTACTACTATAGTTAGACCAAAAATACCCCCCAAATTAATAAAAATTGGTACTACTATAGTGAGAAAAAATATATTTATGAAAAAAATAAAAAATTGAGTGTCCACAGTGTAAATACCTTTTTATGGCTTTTTGTCATTGCTTTATCAGTTGTCTATTAAAAGGTGTCAAACCCTGAGCGCTCTCAATTTTTAGTCCAACTATAGTAGTATCAATTTTTATTATTTTTGGTCCCACTATAGTAGTATCAATCATTTTTAATTATTGATATTTAATTATTTTTTGTCTGTTAATTTACCATTTATAATATTAATACCCATTTTACACACTGACTCAACTTGACCAATTTTATCAGCTTTTTATAAAGTTCTTTTTTTTTTTACACCACTTCACATTATATAGCAAATTTATATTAAGTTTTTTTTGTTTTGTTTATTTTTTAATATAAGAATAAAAAATAATTTGATTAATATTTAAATTAACTAAAACAAAAATGTATCTAGATCCGAAATCCATGCTTAGTATAGATAAGAATATTTTTCTCCTAAAACTCAAAAATTACAAAAAGAGCAAAAAAAATCCCCACAATTTTATAAATTGATTTTTAATTTTAAAATAACTTTTAAAAGAATTGTAAAAAAAAAAAGAAAACTATAAATGGCTGATGACGGTGAAATATGTGTGATGGTTCGAGGATATTCATAAAATCATGCAAATTACATCTTTCTTGTAAAAAAAATCCCTTTCTATGAGCATTAATGAATATTCACTATTAAAAATACAATTAATTTTATTAATGTTAATATTATACACCCAAATTCTCAAATTCCTCAGCTACTAAAAATCATTTCAACAAGTAGCTTAAAAAGTTGAGATAACACTTCACATTTGCTCTGATAAGTTTCTAGTTAATAAATGGTCACAATATAATATGAAAAATATATTAAATTAGAGATATAAATATATAATATTAGTATTAAAAAGTAAGAAGAATTTTGATACTAAAATGAAAAAAAAAAAATTGCAGAGTAAAATGTTAAAATTCTTTGAAAATTAAATAATATATTAATGACTATATGAAAGGAAGAATATTACGATATCTTCATATTATTACCGTCATGAAGCAGAATATTACCATCACTCGTCATACGGCTGTAATGGTAATAATAATACACTTTTTCTTCAAAATGAAGGTTTCTTATAGATTGTTAGATATTTTCTGTACAATGTAGATTTTGATATATATCCAATATTTAAGAATCAGGTAGAAAAAAAGACAGATGAGGGATAGATAGATACATAGATAGATAGAGGGATAGATAGATAGATAATGGATAGATGAATAGATAAATAGAGGGATAGATAGATAGATAATGGATAGATGAATAGATAGATAGATAGAGGGATAGATAGATAGAGGGATAGATAGAGGGATAGATAGATAGATAGATAGATAGAGGGATAGATAGATGGATAGATAGATAGATAGAGAGAGGGATAGATGGATGGATAGATAGAGGGATAGATAGATAGAGGGATAGATAGATAGATAGAGGGATAGATAGATAGATAGATAGAGGGATAGATAGAGGGATAGATAGATAGAGGGATAGATAGATAGATAGATAGAGGGATAGATAGATAGATAGATAGATAGATAGATAGATAGATAGATAGAGGGATAGATATATAGATAGATAGATAGATAGATAGATAGATAGAGGGATAGCTAGAGGGATAGATAGAGGGATAGATAGATAGATAGATAGAGGGATAGATAGAGGGATAGATAGAGGGATAGATATATAGATAGATAAAGGGATAGATAGATAGAGGGATAGATAGATAATGGATAGATAGAGAGATCTAAAAAGATGTGGGATACATACATATACATTCTTATAGATATATATATATATACACACAGTATATACTGAATTGGAGAAAAATAATAAGAAGGTAAATACGACGAGAAAGAAAGTAGGAAAGGAAAAAAGAGAGAAAGAAAGTAACTGAGGAAAAAATAAATTAAAAAAGAAATAAATAAAATGAAAGAAAAAGAAAAAAAGAAGATGATGGGCAAAGAAAGACATGGGATAGATAGATAAACAGATAGATAGATAGAGGGATAGATAGATAGATAGAGGGATAGATAGATAGATAGATAGATAGATAGATAGAGGGATAGATAGATAGATAGATAGAGGGATAGATAGATAGATAGATAGATAGATAGATAGATAGATAGATAGATAGATAGATAGATAGAGGGATGGATGGATGGATTTCGAGTTGCCCTTTGCCAATAACCTTAAATACAAATATATTTTGTCATCAATACAAATTTCAGTTAATCTGAATTTTTGTTTTATTTTCTTAGTTTATAAATTGTAAAATCTAATGTCCCCCATTGCAGCATTAGTCTGTGTGGTATATTTCAGCTGTGATCGGAGCCTGAATTGTATGGCAGCTCAGAATCACCCCCGGAGCTGTGTGACCTGGAGCAGCTTCGTCCGGCGCACATTTTATAGTTTTAATACATAAGACTTTGACACAGAAAGGGTTAAAGAGTGAAACAATCCGCAGAGAACAGTCCGCAGCGTCACTGGTAAACTTGGGACAGTTTTGCATTTTACCTCCTCTAACCCTTGAAAACATAATCCAGTGTTTTCTCCCAGCCGAGCATCTAAACTGTGTCTAACTGCCTCATTATATATCTCCTGGCTCTCATTATGCCGCCATACAAAGCATCGTAACACTGGAGGAATCGTCATTATGTCTCCTGGGTTCCCAGCCAAGAACGTACTGCAATATGTACAAGGAAAAAAGAATTGCAACTTGAGATTGTGCTGCTAATTTTTCTCTACTGTTCTTTTTTTTTTTATTGTACTTTTGATCTTTTTTTTAACTTATTTTTTTTTTTCAATTTTATATCTTATTATTTTCCCTTTCATTTTATTATCAGTATTATGGCCTACTTCCTACAAGAAAATGGATAGAATTAGCGGTGTATTTTTTTCCTTTACTTGATATCTATATACATATTTCAAAAAGAATGTACAAAATAATATTATTCTAATAATTTTATTCCTTAATATTAAGTAAGTTTTTTTTTTATTATTAAATTGCCAGGTGACAGATGTAGAAAAAAAAAAAAAGGAAACTTTTAAAAATGATTGAGAGTCAAAGGGGTTTAAACATTAGATGGCTGGTCATCAATAAGTGGGAATTTTTTTATTGACATGGATGTTAAAACATGAAAATAATAAAAAATGTAAAAAAAAAATGATGGCCTTTGAGTATATATATATATATATATATAAAAATAAATATAATGTTGATTATTATTAGTATTATTAGTATTAATAATGATAGATGCCCTTAGCAAAATTATCCTCCAAAAACTATCACATTTGAAACTTTCATTCCATATATTGAAAGTATAAGCTTGTACAAAAACTATTACATTGGAGACTTTTATTCCATATATTTAAAATATAATCTTGTCTAAAAATGATCACCTCTGACACTTTTATTCTGTATATTGAAAGTATAAGCTTGCCCAAAAACTAGCATGTCTGAGACTTCTATTCCGTATATTGCAAATATAATCTTGTCCAAAAACGACCACATTTGAGACTTTTATTCCATATATTGAAACTATAATGTTGTCCAAAATCTATCACATCTGAGACTTTCATGCCTTATATTGAAAATATGTTTGTCCAAAAACGTTCACATCTGACAATTTATTCTAAATATTGAAAATTAAATCTTGTCCAAAAATGATCACCTCTGGGATTTTTATTCCGTATATTGAAAGTATAAGCTTGTCCAAAAACGATCACATCTGAGACTTTTATTCCTTATATTGAAAATATAATCTTGTCCAAAAACGATCACCTCTGGGATTTTTATTCCGTATATTGAAAGTTTAAGCTTGTCCAAAAACGATCACATGTCAGACTTTTATTCTGTATATTGAAATTATAAGCTTGTTCAAAAATGATCACCTCTGAGACTTTTTTTTCCATATATTGAAAATATAAGCTTGTCCAAAAACGATCACACTTGAGATTTTATACCTCATGTTGAAAATATACGTTTGTTCAAAATGGGGGGCTTTACACGCAGCGATATCACTAGAGAGCGTCCCCCCCCCCCCGTTGTTTGTGCGTCACAGGAAAATTGCTGCCCGTGGCGCACAATATCGTTCGGAGCTGTCACACGGACTTACCTGCCCTGCGACGTCGCTGTGGCCAGCGATCCGTTTCCTTTCTAAGGGGGCGGTTCGTGCGGCGTCACAGCGACGTAACATGGCAGGCATCCAATAGAAGCGGAGGGGCGTAGATGAGCGGCCGTAACATCCCGCCCACCTCCTTCTTTCCTCATTGCCGGCGGCTGCAGGTAAGCTGTAGTTTGTCGTTCCCGGGGTGTCATACATAGCGATGTGTTCTGCTTCAGGAACGACGAACAACCTGCGTCCTCAACAATCAACGATTTTTTGAAAATGAACAACGTGTCAATGATGGACGATTTGGTGAGTATTTTCCATCGTTAACGGCCGCTCGTTGGTGTCACACGCAACGACGTCACTAATGATGCCGGATGTGCGTCACGGAATCCATTAGATCTGTCGTTGCGTGTAATGGGGCCTTAAGGCTTTTATTCCATATATTGAAAATATAAGCTTGTCCAAAAACGATCACATCTGAGACTTTTATTCCTTATATTGAAAGTATAAGCTTGTCCAAAAATTATCACATGTGAGACTTTCATTCCGTATAGTGAAAATATAAGCTTGTCCAAAAATTATCACATGTGAGACTTTCATTCCGTATAGTGAAAATATAAGCTTGTCCAAAAATTATCACATGTGAGACTTTCATTCCGTATATTGAAAATATAAGCTTGTCCAAAAACGATCACACTTGAGATTTTTATATTGAAAATATACATTTGTCCAAAAACTATCACATCTAAGTCTTTCCTTCCGTATATTGAAAATATAAGCTTGTCCAAAGATTCGATCACATCTGAGACTTTTATTCCGTATATTGAAAGTATAAGCTTGTCCAAAACCGATCACCTCTGAGACTTTTTTTCTATATATTGAAAATTTAAATGTGTCCAAAAATGTGTCCAAAAATGTGTCCAAAAATGATCACATCTGAGACTTTTATTTGGTATGTTGAAAGTATACGTTTGTCTATAAACTATCACATCTGAGACTTTTATGCGGTATATTGAAAGTATAAGCTTGTCCAAAAATGATCAAATCTGAGACTTTTATTCCATATATTGAAGATTATACATTTGTCCAAAAATGATCACATCTGAGACTTTTATTTCGTATGTTGAAAGTATACGTTTCTCCAAAACCTATCACATTGCAGACTTTTATTCTGTATATTGAAAGTATAAGCTTGTCCAAAAACGATCACATTGGAGACTTTCTTTACGTATATTGAAGACATAAGTTTGTCCAAAAATTATCACATCTGAGATTTTTATACTGTATATTAAATATATAAGTTTGTGATATAAAGATAGATATTTATTCAAAAACGCTTTATTGGCGGTATCAAATACATGACTGTTGCAAGAGCAAGTGTAGAATATATATATATATATATATAATAATTAATAATAATAATAATAATAATAATAATAAATATAATAATAATAAATATAAAGAAGTTCCTATAGTATTAATAGGGAAAAGTTTGTGTGTGTTTTTTCCCTGACTGTCCCGGATCTTCCCTTCTTCTCCAGCACCGGGCTGAGCAGCCATGAATCAGGCTTTCCAACTAGCACGAAAAAAAAAATCTGCTTCGTTTTCAACAGTCTGAAGTGGAAGCTTCCTCCTTCCAAACGTAGAGGAAAAAAATGTGCTGAGAGCAGCAGTTTTACAGCATTTTTTTTTTTTTTACTTGATGGCACTAAACCCCACCCTAACTGCGCCCTCCCTAATCTGCTGTAATCTACATAGCAGCGTTAATGTAAATCACGATGGATTTCAACCCCCCCCTCTTCCCCGGTACCTTCATGATTTGCTCTTTCTCAGGGTGGAATCGGCAGCTGTAAGGAACTAAGTGCCTTTTCTTCAGATGATCTCGGGTTCACAGTCCACAAACCCTCTGCTCAGAATGTTCCTGGTGTTGCTTTTCGGTTTTGCAATGAGAAAGTGTTTTGTATCAGCTTGTGAGTGCATATATGCAGATGTAGGATTGTGTCATTTAACCCATTAAGGACACCCCATAGACGCCTAATGGGAAAATTAGAATTTTTAGGGTTAGAAAGTAAGGTTTGTAATTTGTTGAGAAAGGTATGGGGAATGACTGACCCCAAGGTTCAGTGCTGGGCTTGCTTGTTAATGATATAGAATACAGGATTAATAATGTTGTTCCTATTTTTGCAGATGACACCAAACTATGTAGTATAGTCCAGTGTATGGAGGATTTTCATAAGGGTACATGCTGACTTGGACAAACTGAATGCTTCAGCATCCATCTGACAGAAGAGGTTTAATGTGGTGAACTGTAAAGGTATGCATATCGGCACTAATAATGTGCAGGCACCATATGTCCTTGATGGAATAAAACTAGGAGAGTCACTTGAAGAGAAGAATCTGGCTACTAATACCTGCAGGCACCATATATTATAGAGAAGGATCTGGCGATTAATAACCTGCAAACACAATATATTCTAAGGAGAATAAAACTAGGAGAGTCACTTGAAGAGAAGGCTCTGGGCACTAATAACCTGTAGTGCAGGCACTATATATTCTAGGGGGAGTAAAACTAGGAGAGTCACTTGTAGAGAAGGATCTGGCTACTAATAACCTACTGGCACCATATAGTCAAGGGAGCTTAAAACTAGGAGAGTCACTTGTAGAGAAGGATCTGGCTACTAATAACCTACTGGCACCATATAGTCAAGGGAGCGTAAAACTAGGAGAGTCACTTGTAGAGAAGGATCTGGCTACTAATAACCTACTGGCACCATATAGTCAAGGGAGCGTAAAACTAGGAGAGTCACTTGTAGAGAAGGATCTGGCTACTAATAACCTACTGGCACCATATAATCAAGGGAGCGTAAAACTAGGAGAGTCACTTGTAGAGAAGGATCTGGCTACTAATAACCTACTGGCACCATATAGTCAAGGGAGCGTAAAACTAGGAGAGTCACTTGTAGAGAAGGATCTGGCTACTAATAACCTACTGGCACCATATAGTCAAGGGAGCGTAAAACTAGGAGAGTCACTTGTAGAGAAGGATCTGGCTACTAATAACCTACTGGCACCATATAGTCAAGGGAGCGTAAAACTAGGAAAGTCACTTGTAGAGAAGGATCTGGCTACTAATAACCTGCAGTGCAGGCACTATATATTCTAGGTGGAGTAAAACTAGGAGAGTTACTTGTAGAGAAGGATCTGGCTACTAATAACCTACTGGCACCATATAGTCAAGGGAGCTTATAACTAGGAGAGTCACTTGTAGAGAAGGATCTGGCTACTAATAACCTGCAGGCACTATATGTTATAGAGAAGGATCTGGCGATTAATAACCTGCGGCACAATATATTCTAAGGAGAATAAAACTAGGAGAGTCACTTGAAGAGAAGAATCTGGGCACTAATAACCTGCAGTGCAGGCACCATGTATTCTAGGGGGAGTAAAACTAGGAGAGTCACTTGTAGAGATGAATCAGGCTACTAATAACCTGTATTGTAAGCACAATATATTATAGAGGGAGTAAAACTAGGAGAGTCACATGTAGAGAAGGATCTTTGTACAAATAACCTGCTGGCACCATATGTTCTAGGGAGAGTAAAACTTGGAGAGTCACTTGTAGAGAAGGATCTGGCTACTAATAACCTACTGGCACCATATAGTCAAAAGAGCGTAAAACTAGGTGAGTCACTTGTAGAGAAGGATCTGGCTACTAATTACCTGCAGGCACCATATGATATAGAGAAGGATCTGGTGATTAATAACCTGCAGCACAATATATTCTTAGGAGAATAAAACTTGGAAAGTCATTTGAAGAGAAGGATCTGGGTACTAATAACCTGCAGTGCAGGCACCATGTATTCTAGGGGGAGTAAAACTAGGAGAGTCACTTGTAGAGAAGGATCTGTGCACTAATAACCTGCAGTTATCATATATTCTAGGGAGAGTAAAACTAAGATAGTCACTTGTAGAGAAGGATTTGGCTACTAATAACCTATAGTCTAAGCACAATATATTATAGAGGGAGTAAAACTAGGGGAGTCACATGTAGAGAAGGATCTTTGTACAAATAACCTGCTGGCACCATATATTCTAGGTAGAATAAAACTAAGAGAGTCATATGTAGAGAAGGATCTTTGTACAAATAACCTGCTGGCACCATATATTCTAGGTAGAATAAAACTAAGAGAGTCACTTGTAGAGAAGGATCTGGCTACTAATAACCTGCTGGCACCATATAGTCAAGGGAAAGTAAAACTAGGAGAGTCACTTGTAGAGAAGGATCTGGCAACTAAGAAGCTGCTAGCACCATATATTCCAAAGGGAGTAAAACTAGGAGAGTCACTTGTAGAGAAGAATCTAGCTACTAATAACCTGCAGGCACCAAATATTCTAGGGAGAGTAAATCTAGGAGAGTCACTTGTGGAGAAGGATCTGTGCACTATTAACCTGCAGGTATCATATATTCTAGGGAGAGTAAAACTAACGGGTGCTTTACACGCTGCGACATCGCTAACGTTATATCGTCAGGGTCACGGTGTTTGTGACGCACATCCAGCGTTGTTAGCAACATCGCAGCGTGTGACAGCTAGGAGCGATGACCAACGATTGCAAAAACGGCAAAAATCGTTGATCGTTGACATGTCTCTCCTTTTCATAATATCGTTGGTTGTGCATGCCGCTGGTTGTTCGTCGTTCCTGCAGCATCACACATCGCTATGTGTGACACTGCAGGAATGACGAACATCTCCTTACCTGAGTCCACCGGCAATGAGGATGGAAGGAGGTGGGCGGCATGTTCCGGCCGCTCATCTCCTCCCCTCCTTTTCTATTGGGCGGCTGTTTTGTGATGCCACTGTGACGTCGCTGTGACGCCGAACGCACCACCCCCTTGAAGGAGGGATTGTTCGGCGGTCACAGTGACGTCGCTGAATAGGTATGTGCATGTGACGCTGCTGTAGCGATATTGTTCGCTACAGCAGTGATCACCAAATGTCGCACGAACGGGGGCGGGTGCTATCGCTCGCAACATCGCTAGTCGCAGCGTGTAAAGCACCCTTAAGACAGTCACTTCTAGAGATCTGGCTACTAATAACCTGTAGTGTAAGCACAATGTATAATAGAGGGAGTAAAACTAGGAGGGTCACATGTAGAGAAGGATTTTTATACAAATAACCTGCTGGCACCATATATTCTAGGGAGAATAAAACTAGGAGAGTCACTTATACAGATAGATTTTGTACAAATAACCTGCTGGCACCATATGTTCTAGGGAGAATAAAATTAGGAGCATTGCCACTTGTAGAAAATGATTTGCCTACTAATAACCTATTGGCACCATATATGCTATGGAGAATAAACCTTTAAACTAGGAGAGTCACTTGTACATAAGGGTCCAGGTACTAATTATTTAAAGACAACATATGTTCTATGGAGAGTAAAACAAGGAGAGTCCCTTCTAGAGAAGGATCTTGGTAATTTCCGGGCACCATATGTTTTAGGGAAAGAAAATGTAATAAATTGACCACTGTGAGTTACCAATTGGAGGTAACACTGTTATGATTCAGGGACAAAGGAGGATCAAAAAATGCGGAATCCCAAATAGTAACAGAGTGGCTGGAACCTTAACGGACTGCAGACCTAATCCTGACACACAACTAGAAGTAGCTGTGGGACAAGCCTATGATGACCTAGTCGTCTCGACACAGCCAGAGAACTAAATATTCTCACAGATAGAGATATAAGAAAGCTAATCTGCCTCGGAGCAGTCCACAAAGATAGATAGATAGACCCCCACATATAAAGACTACGGTGATTTAGAAAAACTTAATACAGAGCTAGGAAAGACAGATTCAGCAAAGGTGAGGCCCAAACTATCTTTATAGGAAAGGAGAGGAAGGAGCAACTGTCTGCAGCCATAAAAAACCCTAATATATACCAGCACTTCTGATATGAAAAATCCTGAGGTCACACAACCTCTCCCCCACTGTATCAGCACTCTGATGTTACTGGGATCCAAAAACACTAAACAGATGAGGGAGTGAATTAATACCAAGCATGGCAAACACAATACCTTGCAGAATCATGGAGCTAAGTATACAGACACTCCCAGCAGGGAATGATCCCATTCCACCAAGAATTCCACACAGACAAAATAGGAATCAAGCATTAGTATCAAAGCAGAAAAAACAACAAGAAAGTGGAAAACAATCAGCAGAGGTACAAAGACCACTTATCTGAGAGAAGTTCTGGCTGTGAGCAGAGCTGGTTACAGAATGTCCTTAACATACAGGAGACAATGACCACCGGCAAGTAACAAGAGAAAACTACTCATTTATATAGTCCCAATCTGACCCTGATTACCAGTCCTCCACAGGTGTGTGGCTTTCATTTCACAAATCAACTGCACCACCAGCACTGACCACAAGAGGGAGCCCCAAACTGGAAAACGTATTCACAACATAACACTCTCACAGTACCCAATCAGTGCTGACTATGATGCTAGTCACTACTTATCGGTAGTACAAATGGTAGAGTAGTCAGGAAAGCCGGGGTCTGGTAACAGGACGACACGTATGGACACAGGGAGTACACAGAGGCGTAGTCAGGTAACAATCCGAGGACCAGAATTCTGGGAAGGCACGTAATGGATTCAGGGAGAAAACTGAGACGTGGTCAGGTAACGGTCCGAGGTCAAAAGCCAGGAGTTCACGACAGGAACGGGGAGCGGGCAGAGAGGAATCAAACAACAGTCCGGGGTTAGGAAACAAAGATCAGAGTACAGGCAGTAACACAGGCCAACAGCACAACTACAGAACCAGAATGTACGACTGGCAAGATTCCGGACGAGCATGCTCAGTAAAGAAGCAGAGCAATTACTAGGAAGATGAAACACCTGAGCAATCAATCAACCTGCCAGCTCAGTAGCCCAGGAAAACACAGCAGAGCATCTCCTAGTGTGCAAGATGTTCTGCACAGAGGAATAGTGACACTGACAGTATCAAACTGTGCAGGGACACACTCAGTCATCAACTCATTTATACATTTCCAGGAGGAATAACAGAGTAACAGAACAACACTATAAGAAAAGAACAGAAATACAAGTTTGTAGTACAATAAATATGTCTGGGGAGGTCCTATATATTGGCACAGGTTTACTTACAGTCCTATGCATGTGAAATGCCAAACTCCGCTCTGCTACATGCGGGGAAACTATTGTTGCTGCTCTGACTTTGCGTTAAAACAGCAAAAAGCATCTTGTGGTGTGTGGTGCGGCCACAAAACTGCAGTATCACGATGCTACACTGCACCATAATAACAGTATACAGCTATAGTGTGTGAGCGCGGTACACACAGGACACGGGCCCGCGCCTCCGGAGAGGCCTGCTGCTGTTTACACTGGCAGTATGAGCCCAGAACCTCTCAGAAGTATGTATGAATATTCATGTGGAGCCTGCACCTTGCCACGTCTAATATTTAACCTCTCAGGTGTCGGCAGCTGGCATGTGTGCGGCACAAGGAACCTCAGGCGGCAGAGGAACAGTGCACAGGCAAATACATGGAGAGTGTAAGGTTTATATAGAAGGAGGCAGCTAGTATTAAACCATCGCACTGATTTATTATTAAATATTCAGGGATCATGCACATGGACGTATAACAGATCAATACTACAGCATCCAGTGCCATCATCGGACCCCCTACTGTGAGAAACTGGGGTCCTGTGCAATAGTTGTACTGCCAGTGCCATCATCGGACCCCCTACTGTGATAAACTGGGGTCCTGTGCAATAGCTGTACTGCCAGTGCCATCATCAGACCCCCTACTGTGATAAACCAGAGTCCTGTGCAATAGCTGTACTGCCAGTGCCATCATCGGACCCCCTACTGTGAGAAACCGGGGTCCTGTGCAATAGCTGTACTGCCAGTGCCATCATCGGAGCCCCTACTGTGAGAAACCGGGGTCCTGTGCAATAGCTGTACTGCCAGTGCCATCATCGGAGCCCCTACTGTGAGAAACCGGGGTCCTGTGCAATAGCTGTACTGCCAGTGCCATCATCGGACCCCCTACTGTGAGAAACCGGGGTCCTGTGCAATAGCTGTACTGCCAGTGCCATCATCGGACCCCCTACTGTGATAAACCGGGGTTCTGTGCAATAGCTGTACTGCCAGTGCCATCATCGGACCCTCTACTGTGATAAACCGGGATCCTGTGTAATAGCTGTAGTGCCAGTGCCATCATCGGACCCTCTACTGTGATAAACCGGGATCCTGTGTAATAGCTGTACTGCCAGTGCCATCATCGGACCCTCTACTGTGATAAACCGGGATCCTGTGTAATAGCTGTACTGCCAGTGCCATCATCGGACCCCCTACTTTGAGAAACCGGGGTCCTGTGCAATAGCTGTACTGCCAGTGCCATCATCAGACCCCCTACTGTGAGAAACCGGGGTCCTGTGCAATAGCTGTACTGCCAGTGCCATCATCAGACCCCCTACTGTGAGAAACCGGGGTCCTGTGCAATAGCTGTACTGGCAGTGCCATCATCGGGCCCTCTACTTTGAGAAACCAGGGTCCTGTGCAATAGCTGTACTGCCAGTGCCATCATCAGACCCTCTACTGTGAGAAATCGGGGTCCTGTGCAATAGCTGTACTGCCAGTGCCATCATCGGACCCCCTACTGTGATAAACCGGGGTCCTGTGCAATAGCTGTACTGCCAGTGCCATCATCGGACCCCCTACTGTGATAAACCAGGGTCCTGTGCAATAGCTGTACTGCCAGTGCCATCATCGGACCCCCTACTGTGAGAAACCGGGGTCCTGTGCAATAGCTGTACTGGCAGTGCCATCATCGGGCCCTCTACTTTGAGAAACCAGGGTCCTGTGCAATAGCTGTAGTGCCAGTGCCATCATCAGACCCTCTACTGTGAGAAATCGGGGTCCTGTGCAATAGCTGTACTGCCAGTGCCATCATCAGACCCTCTACTGTGAGAAATCGGGGTCCTGTGCAATAGCTGTACTGCCAGTGCCATCATCAGACCCTCTACTGTGAGAAATCGGGGTCCTGTGCAATAGCTGTACTGCCAGTGCCATCATCGGACCCTCTACTGTGAGAAATCGGGGTCCTGTGCAATAGCTGTACTGCCAGTGCCATCATCGGACCCTCTACTGTGAGAAATCGGGGTCCTGTGCAATAGCTGTACTGCCAGTGCCATCATCGGACCCTCTACTGTGATAAACCGGGATCCTGTGTAATAGCTGTACTGCCAGTGCCATCATCGGACCCCCTACTTTGAGAAACCGGGGTCCTGTGCAATAGCTGTACTCCCAGTGCCATCATCGGACCCCCTACTGTGATAAACCGGGGTCCTGTGCAATAGCTGTACTGCCATTGCCATCATCGCACCCCCTACTGTGATAAACCGGGGTCCTGTGCATTAGCTGTACTGCCAGTGCCATCATCGCACCCCCTACTGTGAGAAACCGGGGTCCTGTGCAATAGCTGTACTGCCAGTGCCATCATCGGAGAGTAGGCTTGGTAGAACCACAGCAAAAATGGGCGCTTTAGGGCATTCCTGGGTGGCGGCAGTGCATAAATGTCTCAAATTTTGTAGCATACCGCCTTCTTAAAATACCACCTTTTTATAATACCGCTTTCTCATAATATCGACTTCTTATAATACCGCCTTCTCATTACACTGCCCTTTCATAATACCGCCTCATAACATCACCTTCTTATAATACCGCTTTCTCATTATACCGCCTCATAAAATCACCTTCTTATAAGACTGCCTTCTCATATCACCTTCTTAAAAACTACTCCCTTCTCATTACACTGCCTTCTAATAATACCGCCTCATAACATCACCTTCTTATAATACCTCCTTCTCATAATATCACCTTCTAATAAAGCCGCTTTCTCATAAACCACCATGTCATAATACCACCTTCTTATAATACCGCCTTCTCATTAAACTTCCTTTTCATAATACCGCCTTCTCATAATACCATTTTCTTCTGTGTTCTTCTCATAATACCACCTTCTTATAATACCGACATCTCATTATACTGCCTTTTAATAATACTGCCTTCTCATAATGTCACCTTCTTATAATACTGCCTTCTCATAATATCGCCTTTATATACTATCGCCTTCTCATGATACCACCTTCTTATAATACTGCCTTCTTATAAAGCATTTTTTTACAATATCACCTTCTTAAAATACACTGCCTTCTTATATCACCTCATAATTAATACCGCCTTCTCATTACACCGCCTTCTTATAATACCGCTTTCTCATAAACTGCCTTTTTATAATACTAACTTCCAATTTCTCATTATCAAACCGCTTTCTCATAATCTCACCTTCTTATAATACCTCCCTCTCATTACACCGTCTTCTTATAATACCGCCTACTCATCACATTCTATAATACTGCCTTCTCATATAATACCGCCTTCTCATAATACCATTTTCTTCTAAAATCTCCATCTCATAATACTAACTTCCTATAGTACTACCTTCTTTTTATATCACCTTCTTAAAATACACTTTCTTCTCATAATATCACCTCCTAATTAATACCGCCTTCTCATTACAGTCTTCTTATTATACCGCCTTCTCATAAACTGCCTTTTTATAATACTATCTTCTTCTAATATCTCATTATAATACCACCTTCTCATAACACTACCTTATTATCATACTGCCTCCTCATAATGTTGCCTTCTCATTACATCGCTTTCTCATAATACCGCCTTCTTATAATATAATACCGCTATATATACAGACACTGTACACGATACATAGCTATTTCAAACAAATGCATAGATACATAGATGTGTATCCATTATGCACATATATATTTATAAATAATACATACAAATTTGCACTCATTACACATACAGTATATCACAAAAGTGAGTACACCCCTCACAGTTTATTATATCTTTTCATGGGACAACACTGCAGATCTGACCCTGTGATACAATGTACAGTGTCAGTGTGCAGCTTGTATAACAGGGTAAATTTGGTGTCCTCTAAATAACTCAGCACACAGCCATTAATGTCTAAACTGCTGGCAACAAAAGTGAGTACACCCCTAAGTGTCTTATACCTCTGTGTGAGCGTGTTGTGAGATATCGTTTTAGTTTCCCCTGTTTGTCTATCTCTGTTGGTTTGATCACACTCCTGTCCAAGCCCTCCCTTGGGATGGGGAAGAGGGTTATAAGATCAAGGCTGGTAAGGAGTAGGGTCAGGAAGGCGGCTCAGACCTCCTAACCTTCAGAGATAGCTAAGGTATCCTAGTCTGAGTTTTCCTCCTAATCTCTTATTGTCTTATACCTCTGTGTGTGCATGTCATGTGACAGAGTTTTGGTGTCCCCTGTTTGTCTATTACTGTGGGTTGAATCATACTCCTGTCCCGGCCACCCTGGGGAAGAAGGTGGGGGTATAAGATCAGGGCTGGTCAGGAGCAGAACCAGGAAGGAGACTCAGACATCCCCACCATTAGGGTTATCTGTAAGAATGTTTGTCTATTTCTGTAGGTTAAATCACACTCCTATCATGGCCCTCTCTGGGGAGGAGGTGGGGGAATGAGATCAGGACTGGTCAGGAGCAGGACAAGGAAGGAGACTCCGGCATCTCTCCTATTAGGGGTATCTCTAAGAATGTTTGTCTATTTCTGTAGGTTAAATCACACTCCTGTCATGGCCCTCTCTGGGGAGGAGGTAGGGGTACAAGATGAGGGCTGGTCAGGAGCAGGACCAGGAAGGAGGCTCAGACCTCCTCACCATTAGGTGTATCTCTGAGAATATGAATAGCATAGGACTCCCTAGTCCGAGGGTCAGCTTAAAGGCCCTGGTTTCCCACTATCCCCATAGTCCCATATGACATGTACGCTGCAGCTTCATTCATTCTCAATGGGACCACCGGAAATTGCTAGTCTTTGGCACTCCTATAAGAATAAATGGAGTTACACAGCACATGATTGACCACTGGTCCAGTAAGACGGGACTCTTTAGAGCCTCAGTTTTTGGGATCAGTGGGGAAATCCATGGGTAGGGGATAACTTCCAGCCTTGACAATACCCCTTTAATTTAGGAATGTAAACCCCCTTAAATTGCATAAATCTAAAAAATATCTAGATTTGGCTGTCTCTATAGATCTATACATTAGATCAAAACCAGGTTTAATACGTATAGCCCACCACTTATGTATGGGGTCTTCTGTTGCCGGAAAAGAAGGATTCAGCATGTTGCAGTGAACACCACCGTCATATAAAAGGCTTTAGTTGTTAGGCAGGGGGTCTCCAACTAAAGAGGTTGTCCAGGACTACAATATTGATGACCTCTTGTTAGGAGAGTATATAGCTGTGCTGTTCTGGCTCTGTACACTGTGTATTTCCAGATGTGCTAACAATTGATGTAACCCTGAAGGTAAGCCTTCAATATCATAGTCCTGGACAACCCCTTTAAGAGTCACCCTAATATACAAAACCCTGTTTACAAGGGGCAATAGCAGAGGTGGAACAATCACAGTTGCAGGGACCACAACCACGACTGGGCCCGGAGGTGCAAGGGGCCCTTCGGCCCCAGCCATTGCTTCAGCTGAATGTGTGTCTGAGGCTGCACATCCAGCTGAAATGCATTGGGTACCCCATTGCGTCCCTGTACTGTGATACATGCTACTGGCCAAACAGAAGTCATCAGCTTACATCTGTGTCTCAGTGACTGAGGGCGGCACATGGCAATGACGTAGTGTATTGCAATAGCACGGACACCAATGAAAGCTGCCGGCCACTGTGCGCTGGCTACACAGGAGGAAGCTGCACGACGTGGGAGCCAGGAACAGTGAGTACAATGCTGTTGTTTTTTCTGCATTAGACAGAATGGAGACATAATTGCCAGAATGGGGACATAGCCAGGAGGGGGACAGTAGGTACCATGAAGGGGGCAGTATATACCAGGATGGGCCCAGTAGGGGGACAGTATACACCAGGAGGATCCTAGGAGAGGGACAGTATATACCAGCAGGGGCACAGTAGATACCAGGAGGGGGACAGTATATACCAGGAGGGGCCCAGGATGGTGACATATATATTAGGATGAGGACATATATACCAGGATAGGGTTGTATATACACCAGAATGTTGGCTAGAAGGGGGGACATATATACAAGGATGGGGGACATATATACCAGGATGGGGACATATATATCTGGATGGGGGACATACCAGCAGGTGGACAGTATATACCAAGAGGGGGACAGTATATACCAGGATGGGGTATGTATTCACCAGAATGTGGGCTAGAAGGGGGAACATATATACCAGTATGGGGGGCATATATACCAGGATGGAGACATATATATATCAGGATGAGGGACATACCAGCAGGGGGACAGTAGATACCAGGAGGGGGCACAGGATGGTGACATATATACCAGGATGGGGGACATTTTTACCAGCATGGGGTTATATATACACCAAAATGTGAGCTAGAATGGGGAACATATATACCAGGATGGGGGACATATATACCAGGATGGGGACATATATATCTGGATGGGGGACATACCAGCAGGGGGACAGTAGATACCAGGAGGGGTACAGTATATAACAGGAGGGTCCCAGGATGGGGACATATATACCAGGATGGGGGACATTTTTACCAGCATAGGGTTATATATACACCAAAATGTGAGCTAGAATGGGGAACATATATACCAGGATGGGTATGTATATATCTGGATGGGGGACATACCAGCAGGGGGACAGTATATACCAGGAGGTGCCCAGGATGGGGGACATTTTTACCAGGATGGGGGGCATATACAGTATACAAGGATTGGGGACATATTTACCATGGATGGGGGACATTAGAACAGGATGGTAGGCATTACTACATAATGGCGGGGACTTGTATGTCTTTATAGGATTTAGAATGCTAAATGTATATATGCATATACATACATCTGACCAACATAAGGGGGCAGCCCAGGTCCAAATTTTGCACCAGGGCCCATCGAACTCTAGTTATGCCACTGGACAACCGGCTGCATCTGTGTATCCGAATACCTCTTGGCGCCTAACATCATCACCCCCCCCCCCCACCCCTCTATTCCCCTACACAGTGGTGCTGCCTTTCCCTTTGTTTTATCCCAGCATACCCTCGATTTCGGTGGCTCCTACCTCACGGATGACAAACAGAAAAAAACATTTTTTTCTTCCAAAGCGCTAGCACATAGTAATAAAATAAAAAAAATGTAGCACAACACCTTTAAGCATATTTTCTTTTGTATTCTGGGGAAAACATAGACCGGAGATGGATGAATGAAGGTTAAATAAAAATAAAGACTATTTTATTGGAATAAAAGCAAATAAAAAATTGTAGCCTTGGTCAAACTGGATGTTGTACATGAAGATGAAAGCAAGCGTCTGACAATTATTGGATCTCTTGTATAAAATGGGTAAGTGTATTAATACATATCTGCGCTCACACAATGCTGCGCTATTGAACGATCTCACCCAGGTATCGTCACCGCCATTCATTTTATTGGTAAAACTGGAATAAATACATTTTGCTCCGTGCGAGGCTGATTTTCTTTTTTTTTGTGAGCCTTCTGAATTGTAAATAGAGAGAACTCGGTGTCTTAAGAAACGTTGCCATTTATATTATCTTAAAATATCAAGGACGAGCCGTTGTATTTTTGTATAGACAAGTGGGACTCTGGGTCGCCCCTCCTCTCCGTCTAAACTTTGCTGTAAACCTTTGGCTGCCGAGTAGAGATGAGCGAATGCATACGGGGCGGTGTTCTGTTGGATGGGAGCCGTGCAAACTGTCTCCTATGATCCGGCATCCTCGGCTCCTCTTTCGATTATCTGGTCTGGCGCGATTTCTTGAGTGCGTCATGCCGCGACAATGACTGGCTAATCGAAAGAGGAGTTGCGGATGGTGGAAGATTGAAGGCGGTTCTGTAGGGCTCCCGTCTATCAGCCGCGGACTACTGTCCTAGTAACTGGACCAGAATCCTGCGAATCGATTGTCTCATCTCTAGTACCGAGTGTTATTTTTCTGAGCACACTGACCTGGAGGGTACTAGAGAAGAAGCTAAAAAATGCTTTGCTAATAGCTTTTCAAGAGGGTGACATTCATGCCTATTACATTGACGACCATCAGTTTTTGCAAGCATCACTGACTGTCATGGCGGCGTCAGGATCTAGGGAAACTTTAGATTCCTGCGCTCTGCCTGCTGACTTCCCTGATGTCTGTGATCAGCGCAGGGTGACTTGGGCATCGACTCCTAGACCTGTGGTTCATGGACAGTTTATCAAGCGCAAGCCTCTGTTGGGCTGCCTGTTAATCTCCTTGGTCACATGCTATGGGAGAGCACGTTACATTCGCTCTCCTCCTATATATGCTGACAGAAGGTTCTTATACCATAGTGCCAGCTATAGCATGACTATACCGTATTGCCAGCTATAGCTTGACTATACCATAGTGCCAGCTATAGCATGACTATACCGTAGTGCCAGCTATAGCTTGACTATACCAGCTATAGCTTGACTATACCATAGTGCCAGCTATAGCATGACTATACCATAGTGCCAGCTATAGCTTGACTATACCGTAGTGCCAGCTATAGCTTGACTATACCAGCTATAGCTTGACTATACCATAGTGCCAGCTATAGCATGACTATACCATAGTGCCAGCTATAGCTTGACTATACCGTAGTGCCAGCTATAGCTTGACTATACCAGCTATAGCTTGACTATACCGTAGTGCCAGCTATAGCATGACTATACCAGCTATAGCTTGACTATACCAGCTATAGCTTGACTATACCATAGTGCCAGCTATAGCTTGACTATACCAGCTATAGCTTGACTATACCATAGTGCCAGCTATAGCATGACTATACCGTAGTGCCAGCTATAGCTTGACTATACCAGCTATAGCTTGACTATACCATAGTGCCAGCTATAGCTTGACTATACCGTAGTGCCAACTATAGCTTGACTATACCAGCTATAGCTTGACTATACCATAGTGCCAGCTATAGCTTGACTATACCGTAGTGCCAGCTATAGCATGACTATACCGTAGTGCCAGCTATAGCTTGACTATACCAGCTATAGCTTGACTATACCATAGTGCCAGCTATAGCTTGACTATACCGTAGTGCCAGCTATAGCTTGACTATACTGCCCTTCAGATTCCTGCGCTCTGCCTGCTATCTTCCCTGATGTCTGTAATCAGCGCAGGGTGACTTAGGCATCGACTCCCAGACCTGTAGTTCATGGCCAGGCTAGCAAGTGTTAATCTCTGCTGGGCTGCTTGTTAATCTCCTTGGTCACATGGTATGGGAGAGCCAGTCACATCGGCTCTCCTCCAATATATGCTGGTTGGACTGTTTTTATACCGTAGTGCCAGCTATAGCTGTGACGCCTACCTGGAGCCACGGACTCAGGATCGGTGAAACAGGTGAATAGAGGCAACCGCCCACAAAGCAGGAACCCGGACCCGACAACCCTTTAAACCCTATACAGGGATTTGGAATTACGACGAAAATTCACTGTGAACTGGCTGTATCTGACAACTGATGGAAGGAGAAGTCTTCCTCTCTTCACCGCCTCATTGGCTTATCCTCACACCTCAGACGTTCTCCAGACAGAAATAGAATAGATCAGCAAAAGACTGACCCTTGTGTTTTCTGCAGGATATTTACAATACTGTTAGCCTAAAACATACACAATGTGGGCAGGGTCTTTTTTTTCTTCCTAGGTTAGAGTGTCCCTATAAATTTAATTTAAAGAAATTGGAGGAACCCATAGATGCCCCAAGCAAAGAATGGGCAAAATCCAATGATTGCAATGGTCACCATTGTCATATTCCGTAATAATATTGTGCATTCCCCTTCTAAATACTTCTTAGGGCGAAGGGTGGTCTTGCCATCCTGCGGACTCTCCTGCTACATATGTAATGATTTTGACAAAAGCCATCATTAAGACCCTCATTTCTCATAGATTTCACTTTAGGTAAACGGTTCTCTGCTGGCATCAAGACTTCCCTGTGAGGCAGTTGTTTCAAGGCTTCTGTCATGGGTTAGCAGGGGATAACAGGGGAACGGGGCTCCTAAACTGGGCCTCAGGGTAGGGGAACCCTAGCTGTCCCTGATCTCAGAGATATGTCTGAAGGTGATGATGTCTGGCCCGCCTTCCTACCCCGGCTCATGACTAGCCCTGATCTAGTACACCCTCCCTCCCTACCCTAGGGTGGGGAAGGGAAAAGGTTGGACAGGAGTTTGTAAACACCAACGTTAGAAAAACAGGGGAAACCAAAACACTATCGTACAACTAGAGATAAAGAGGAAAAGTAAGCAGGGAGGAAATAACCAAACGACAGGAGGAATTCCATTGCACACCAAACAACACACAGTAAATCACCAGTTACTGGAACACAACAGCACACAGACCGGTGTAGCAGACAGTTATAGTTGGCGCAAGAAGACTGGAACACAACAGCACATAGACCAGTTTAGCAGTAAGCTATAGTCGGCACAGGAAGACTGGAACACAACAGCACACGGACCAGTTTAGCAGACAGCTATAGTCGGCACAGGAAGACTGGAACACAACAACACACAGACTAGTTTAGCAGAACAGCTATAGTCAGCACAGGAAGACTGGAACACAACAACACACAGGCCAGTTTAGCAGACAGCTATAGTCGGCCCAGGAAGACTGTAACACAACAGCACATAGACCAGTTTAGCAGAAAGCTATAGTCGGCGCAGGAAGACTGGAACACAACAGCACACGGACCAGTTTAGCAGAACAGCTATAGTCAGCACAGGAAGACTGGAATACAACAACACACAGGCCAGTTTAGCAGACAGCTATAGTCGGCACAGGAAGACTGGAACACAACAGCACACGGACAAGTTTAGCAGAACAGCTATAGTCGGCACAGGAAGACTGGAACACAACAGCACACGGACCAGTTTAGCAGTAAGCTATTGTCGACACAGAAAGACTGGAACACAACAGCACACAGACCAGTTTAGCAGTAAGCTATAGTCGGCACAGGAAGACTGGAACACACCAGCACACGGACCTGTTTAGCAGACAGCTATAGTCGGTGCAGGAAGACTGGAACACACCAGCACATGGACCTGTTTAGCAGACAGCTATAGTCGGTGCAGGAAGACTGGAACACACCAGCACATGGACCTGTTTAGCAGACAGCTATAGTCGGTGCAGGAAGACTGGAACACACCAGCACATGGACCTGTTTACCAGACAGCTATAGGCGCCGCATGAAGACTGGAACACAACAGCACACGGCCCTGTTTAGCAGACAGCTATAGTCGGTGCAGGAAGATTGGAACACACCAGCACACGGACCTGTTTAGCAGACAGCTATAGTCGGTGCAGGAAGACTGGAACACACCAGCACACGGACCAGTTTAGCAGAACAGCTATAGTCAGCACAGGAAGAATGGAACACAAGAGCACACAGACCGGTTTAGCAGATAGCTATAGTCAGCACAGGAAGACATATTCTTCCATCTTAAAAAGGCGGGGAGTAACTGTGATAAGTCTCCCGCAACATGGGATCCAAAATGTAACCAGCAGGCTAGCAGAAAGTAGCTCCTGCTAGTCTGATCATTAATGAGCATACACCTGGTCAACGCCCGAGCCTGCCTGTGCAACTCAGAAGCACCAGAGAAAGTATAGTGAGAAGTGTCAGAGTTTGATGCCGCCATGACAATCAATGAGTTTAAAGCAAAACACCATGTGACAGCTTCTTTTCCTTGAATACTGTACTCGTGAGATTGCTGAAGTAATTGAGTTGGTCAGGATGAGTCGTCAACACGTGGTCAAACTTAGTAAAGATCATGAGGAGTAGCACTGGTTGTAGACATAGTCATAAGTCAAGGTCATTAATATGGGGAAGTGAAATAATAAATCATGAGACTAAAGCCCGCTTTACACGCTTCAATATATCTCACAATCCGTCGTTGGGGTCAAGTTGTAAGTGACGTACATCCGGCATCGTTTGTGAGGTGTCTGCGTGTGACATCTACTTGCGATCAGGATTGAACGCAAAACCGTTGATCGCAAACACATCGTATCATTCTCTAGAATTGAGCGTTTTGTTGCACGAACCTAGTGAATTGTAACGTGTGACATCCCTCATACGATTTCGGTGTCTGATGCTATGTGCGCAGGTGTGCGCTCTGCACCACAGCTTAAAAAAGTTCCGCTTCAGAGCGCAGCTGAAAAGCTGCGTTCTGAAGCGCCTCACAATGTCTGTCAGTCACTAATCTCTGTCAGTCCGTCACTATCTCTGTCCCTCACTCTCTGTCCATGTCAGTCTATCCCCCTCTCTCATATACTCACCGATCCCCAATCTCCGGCACTGCACGGCATTCACACTGCTCCGGCGGCTTTTACTGTTTTGAAAAAGCCGGCCGCCCATTAAACAATCTGGTATTCCCTGCTTTCCACGCCCACCGGCGCCTATGATTGGTTACAGTGAGACACGCCCCCCACGCTGAGTGACAGGTGTCACACTGCACCCAATCACAGCAGCCGGTGGGCGTGTCTATACTGTGTATTGAAATAAATAATTAAATAATTAAAAAAAACGGCGTGCGGTCCCCCCCAATTTTAAAACCAGCCAGATAAAGCCATACGGCTGAAGGCTGGTATTCTCAGGATGGGGAGCTCCACGTTATGGGGAGCCCCCCAGCCTAACAATATCAGCCAACAGCCGCCCAGAATTGCCGCATACATTATATGCGACAGTTCTGGGACAGTACCCGGCTCTTCCCGATTTGCCCTGGTGCGTTGGCAAATCGGGGTAATAAGGAGTTATTGGCAGCCCATAGCTGCCAATAAGTCCTAGATTAATCATGTCAGGCGTCTATGAGACACCTTCCATGATTAATCTGTAAGTGACAGTAAAAAAACACACACACATGAAAAAATCCTTTATTAGAAATAAAAAACACAAACACATTCCCTCATTACCAATTTATTAACCCCCGACAAACCCTCCATGTCCGGCGTACTCCACAGTCCTCCAGCGTCGCGTCCAGCTCTGCTGCATGCAGGTGACAGGAGCAGCAGAAGACACCGCCGCTCCGGTCACCTCCACGCAGGTAATGAAGACAGCCGGCGATCAGCTGAGCTGTCAGTGAGGTTACCCGCTGTCACAGGATCCAGCGGTGGATGCAGCGGTGGCCGCGGGTAAGCTCAGTGACCGCTCAGCTGATCGCGCTACTCACCTCAGTTGCTGACTGGAGCTGACCGGAGCGGAGGTGAGTAGCGCGATCAGCTGAGCTGTAACTGAGGTTACCCGCGGCCACCGCTGCATCCACCGCTGGATCCAGTGACAGCGGGTAACCTCAGTGACAGCTCAGCTGATCGCCGGCTGTCTTCATTACCTGCGTGGAGGTGACCGGAGCGGCGGTGTCTTCTGCTGCTCCTGTCACCTGCATGCAGCAGAGCTGGACGCGACGCTGGAGGACTGTGGAGTACGCCGGACATGGAGGGTTTGTCGGGGGTTAATAAATTGGTAATGAGGGAATGTGTTTGTGTTTTTTATTTCTAATAAAGGATTTTTTCATGTGTGTGTGTTTTTTTACTGTCACTTACAGATTAATCATGGAAGGTGTCTCATAGACGCCTGACATGATTAATCTAGGACTTATTGGCAGCTATGGGCTGCCAATAACTCCTTATTACCCCGATTTGCCAACGCACCAGGGCAAATCGGGAAGAGCCGGGTACTGTCCCAGAACTGTCGCATATAATGTATGCGGCAATTCTGGGCGGCTGTTGGCTGATATTGTTAGGCTGGGGGGCTCCCCATAACGTGGAGCTCCCCATCCTGAGAATACCAGCCTTCAGCCGTATGGCTTTATCTGGCTGGTTTTAAAATTGGGGGGGACCGCACGCCGTTTTTTTTAATTATTTAATTATTTATTTCAATACACAGTATAGACACGCCCACCGGCTGCTGTGATTGGGTGCAGTGTGACACCTGTCACTCAGCGTGGGGGGCGTGTCTCACTGTAACCAATCATAGGCGCCGGTGGGCGTGGAAAGCAGGGAATACCAGATTGTTTAATGGGCGGCCGGCTTTTTCAAAACAGTAAAAGCCGCCGGAGCAGTGTGAACGCCGTGCAGTGCCGGAGATCGGGGATTGGTGAGTATGAGAGAGGGCTGCTAACTTCAGTCACTTAGGAGATTAGCGGTCACCGGTGAGTCTTCACGGGTGACCGCTAATCAGGGCGCGACACAGACAGAGCCGCAGCATGACCGTGAAGTCGGGTGAAGTTCACCCGAGTTCATTCTGACAGTGCGGCTCTGTCTGTGTCTGCTGTCAGCGGCCATTCAGCTCTGCTACATGGCTGTCTGTGTCTGCTGTTAGCGGCCATGTAGCAGAGCTGAATGGCAGATGACATAGTAAAAACGCATCCCTTACACACGCTTGGCAAGTCAATAAAAAAAAAAAAAAAAAGGTGCCCAATGCATACGTCACAGAACACATGATCTAAAGGATCGCACACAAAATTGACCAATTTAACATAGACTACTAACGCTCGTGTGACAGCAAATGAACGACCAACGTGAAATCTCATAGATCCCGTATGCAACCTGGGCGTGTCACATCGCAAATGCGATTGTACAACTAATTGCAACGTGTAAAGTGGGCTTAAGGCAAAACATAAACAGAAATATAGTAAAAAAGATGTCATCGATCACTAGAATAGAAGGCAAATCAGGTCAAAATAGGAAGGCTTAATGGTTAGGTGAAAGAACCCAGGGATGAGAAGGGGAACTAGTACCCAAATATCACTGTCTGGCATAATACAATTTAAAGAAGACAAGTTACCACTTTTTTGGTCTGTTTTAGTAAATACTAGAATTCCCCATGAACTTACAATTCTGGAACATCTTTTCTTATGTAATTTCTCTGTTATTCCTACTAAAATGTCCCTTTTCAAAGGGTTGTGTCTCTATAGTGAACAATGATTGGACAGTGTTAGAGTGGGCAGGGCCACATCCCTAAATTAGAGTTATGTTCCTGCTCACTCTGGTACTGTCCAATTACTGTGGACTATAGGGACACACCCACTCTAACACTCTGACACTGTCCAATTAGTGGTGACTATACAGACACACCCACTCTAAAGGGCACTTTACACTCTGCGATATAGCTATTGATATTGCTAGCGAGCGTACCCATCCCCGTCGGTTGTGCGTCACGGGCAAATCGCTGCCCATGGCGCACAACATCACTAACACCCATCACACGGACTTACCTTCTCTGCGACGTCGCTGTGGCCGGCGAACCGCCTCCTTTCTAAGGGGGCGGTTCGTGCGGCGTCACGGCGACGTCACACAGCAGCCGTCCAATAGAAGCGGAGGGGCGGAGATGAGTGGGCGGAATATCCCACCCACCTCCTTCCTTCCTCATTGCCGGTGGACGCAGGCAAGGAGATGTTCGTCGTTCCTGCGGTGTCACACATAGCGATGTGTGATGCCACAGGAACAACGAACAACCAGCGGCATGCACCACCAACAATATTATGAAAAGGAGCGACGTGTCACTGACCAACGATGCTTGACGTTTTTGCGATCGTTGCACGTCGCTCCTTGGTGTCACACGCTGCGATGTCGCTAACGACGACGGATGTGCGTCACTAACGACATGACCCCGACGATATATCGTTAGTGATGTCGCAGTGTGTAAAGCACCCTTAACACTCTGACACTGTCCAATTAGTGGTGACTATTGAAACACACTCACTCTGACACTGTCCAATTAGTGTTGACCATAAGGACACACCCACTATGACACTGTCCAATTAGTGTTGGCTATAGAGACACACCCACTATAACACTCTGAGACTGTCCAATTAATGTTGGCTATAGGGACATACCCACTCTGACACTGTCCAATTAGTTTTGACTATAGGGACACACCCACACCTAGTATCAATATTTTCCAGGAGGAATATCAAGGGAATGGTACAACACAGAGTTATCGGAAAAGATGTTCCAGAATTAGTATATTCCCGGGAATTTATGAATTTATGTATATATATATATATATATATATATATATATATATATATATATATATATATATTTACACATATGTCAATTCCTTCTTTAAGAAGGTCACATTTTGAGTTTTGGCCTGATGTAAGGATTGAGCTCACATAACTCATTCTCCGTCCTACAGTCTGCTTGTGGCTCCTCGTATAGGATTTAGAAACCATCCACAAACCCCAAAAATCTAGAGATTGAGAATGGTTTGAGGATTTCATCGTGAACTAGAAGTGTTGATCACCCACGACTCTCCCCACACTCAAAGTTTAAGAGGGTAAGATGGAAGGTAGGAAAGGTGACATGACCGTGGGCCGTCAGGGCACGGTGATACGACTGATGTATTTTCTCTTACATTCCCAATTATCATTAGCCCGAAACTCTCGAAAAGCATAAACAAAATAGAGGGCGTTAGTCAAAACAGTCACGAGCGAGTCGTCAAGAATACAAAAGGCTTTCTGTGTTTATTTAGTTCTCTCACCGATAAGGAGGAGCCTTTGTACTCACAATTTCACACACATCAGAAAAAAAGAAGCCATGCTGAGCGCAGGCTGACACGGCTCGTCTGAAATGCCACGGGCCTTGCCGATGAGCCTATTAACCCGTCCGATACCAGGAAGAACTTCACATTGTCACCTGCCTTGAAAAATGTCACCAGTTTAACAAATTTATACATGAGGATATTAGAAATAGGGTTACATCAGTAGATGGTAATGTACAAGGCACCAACCGGCCTTTGGTTGGCTCCAATTATTAGTAGTAATCACGTCGGATCTACCATATTCTCATGGAATCTGCTGCATGCATCCTTATATCTATATACATAGGTGACATGTACTCTATATGTTGACTACCCCCCCATAAGACCGGCCTTTGGTTGGCCCCAATTATTAGTAGTAATCACGTTGGGTCTACCATGTTCTCATGGAATCTGCTGCATGCATCCTTATATCTATATACATAGGTGACATGTACTCTATATATTGACTACCCCCCATAAGACCAGCCTTTGGTTGGCCCCAATTATTAGTAGTAGTCATGTTGGGTCTACCATGTTCTCAAGGAATCTCCTGCATGCAGCCTCCTATCTATATATTTAGATGACATGTACTCTATACATTGAGTGCTCCCCATAAGACCAGCCTTCGGTTGGCCCCAATTATTAGTAGTAATCACGTCAGGTCTACCATGTTCTCATGGGATCGTCTGCATGCAGCTTTCTATCTATATACATAGTTGACATATACTCTATACATTGACTGCCCCCCATAAGATCAGCCTTCAGTTGGCCCCAATTATCTATATATATAATTGCCTTATTCTGTCTGTCCTTCTGTCTGTCTTGCTCCAAAATTGTGTCCTTACGGTGACACAAAGCTGATTGGCCGCTGGGCTCGCCATGGCCCCGCCCCCCCCCCGCACGGATTGGCCGCTCGCCTCGCCTCGGCTCCGCCCCCCCACGGATTGGTCGCTCGCCTCGGCCTGGCCCCACCCTCCGCATGGATTGGCCACTCGCCCCGGCCCTCCGCACGCATCGCCAGACATAACCTTGCGCTGCTGGGATCGTGACGGAGCCGGTGAACGCTGGTAACCATTATACACATCGGGTAACTAAGGGCCCTTAGTTACCCGATGTGTATCATAGTTACCAGTGTACACCGGCTCCGTCACGATCCCAGCAGCGCCAGACATAATCTTGCGATGCTGGGATCTTGACGGAGCTGGTGAACGCTGGTAACCATTATACACATCGGGTAACTAAGGTCCCTTAGTTACCCGATGTGTATCATAGTTACCAGCGTACACCGGCTCCCGGTACACATGTGCAGGGAGCCGGCATTATACTCCTCTCCCCCCAGGACTACTCCTCCTATTATAGTCCTCCTATTATACTCCTCTCTGAGTATAATAGGAGAACTATTATAGCATGGGGGATGGAGCATGATAGGGTGCGCAGCATGGGGGATGTAGCACGATGGGGGGTGCGCAGCATGGGGGATGGAGCACGATGGGGAGTGCGCAGCATGGAGGATGGAGCACGATGGGGAGTGCGCAGCATGGGGGATGGAGCACGATGGGGGGTGCGCAGTATCGGGGATGGAGCACGATGGGGAATGCGCAGCATAGGGGATGGAGCACGATGGGGGGTGGGCAGCATGGGGGATGGAGCACGATGGGGGGTGCGCAGCATGGGGGATGGGGCACGATGGGGGGTGCGCAGCATGGGGGATGGAGCACGATGGGAGGTGCACACCTCCCCCCAACACACACACACAACACACCACACACACACTGGGAACCACAAACACCGCCATACACAGACACCCACACACACAGACAACGCCGCACACACACAACACCCAACACACAAACACTGCGGCATACATAAATATACGCACATACCGCACAACACACACATTGCACAAAACATACCTCCCCCAAAACACACCACACCCACACAAACCGCGCAACACACACACACACAACGCTACAGACACACAGCGCTCCACAAACAACGCAACACATGCAACACACATACAACACCGCTCTAACTACACACAACAACATCTATATATATATATATATATATATATATATATATATATATATATATATAAAACAAAAATCATACATGAACTACACAATACGTAAATTCTAGAATACCCGATGCGTAGAATCGGGCCACCTTCTAGTTAGTAATAATCACGTTGGGTCTACCATGTTCTCATGGGATCTGCTGCATGCATCCTTATATCTATGTACATAGGTGACATGTACTCTCTATATTGACTACCTCCCATAATACCGGCCTTTGGGTGGCCCCAATTATTAGTAATAATCACGTTGGGTTTACCATGTTCTCATGTGATCTGATGCATGCAGTGTTCTATCTATATAGATAGGTGACATACAGTCAGGGCCAGAAATATTTGGACAGTGACACAAGTTTTGTTATTTTAGCTGTTTACAAAAACATGTTCAGAAATACAATTATATATATATAATATGGGCTGAAAGTGCACACTCCCAGCTGCAATATGAGAGTTTTCACATCCAAATCGGAGAAAGGGTTTAGGAATCATAGCTCTGTAATGCATAGCCTCCTCTTTTTCAAGGGACCAAAAGTAATTGGACAAGGGACTCTAAGGGCTGCAATTAACTCTGAAGGCGTCTCCCTCGTTAACCTGTAATCAATGAAGTAGTTAAAAGGTCTGGGGTTGATTACAGGTGTGTGGTTTTGTATTTGGAAGCTGTTGCTGTGACCAGACAACATGCGGTCTAAGGAACTCTCAATTGAGGTGAAGCAGAACATCCTGAGGCTGAAAAAAAAGAAAAAATCCATCAGAGAGATAGCAGACATGCTTGGAGTAGCAAAATCAACAGTCGGGTACATTCTGAGAAAAAAGGAATTGACTGGTGAGCTTGGGAACTCAAAAAGGCCTGGGCGTCCACGGATGACAACAGTGGTGGATGATCGCCGCATACTTTCTTTGGTGAAGAAGAACCCGTTCACAACATCAACTGAAGTCCAGAACACTCTCAGTGAAGTAGGTGTATCTGTCTCTAAGTCAACAGTAAAGAGAAGACTCCATGAAAGTAAATACAAAGGGTTCACATCTAGATGCAAACCATTCATCAATTCCAAAAATAGACAGGCCAGAGTTAAATTTGCTGAAAAACACCTCATGATGCCAGCTCAGTTCTGGAAAAGTATTCTATGGACAGATGAGACAAAGATCAACCTGTACCAGAATGATGGGAAGAAAAAAGTTTGGAGAAGAAAGGGAACGGCACATGATCCAAGGCACACCACATCCTCTGTAAAACATGGTGGAGGCAACGTGATGGCATGGGCATGCATGGCTTTCAATGGCACTGGGTCACTTGTGTTTATTGATGACATAACAGCAGACAAGAGTAGCCGGATGAATTCTGAAGTGTACCGGGATATACTTTCAGCCCAGATTCAGCCAAATGCCGCAAAGTTGATCGGACGGCGCTTCATAGTACAGATGGACCATGACCCCAAGCATACAGCCAAAGCTACCCAGGAGTTCATGAGTGCAAAAAAGTGGAACATTCTGCAATGGCCAAGTCAATCACCAGATCTTAACCCAATTGAGCATGCATTTCACTTGCTCAAATCCAGACTTAAGACGGAAAGACCCACAAACAAGCAAGACCTGAAGGCTGCGGCTGTAAAGGCCTGGCAAAGCATTAAGAAGGAGGAAACCCAGCGTTTGGTGATGTCCATGGGTTCCAGACTTAAGGCAGTGATTGCCTCCAAAGGATTCGCAACAAAATATTGAAAATAAAAATATTTTGTTTGGGTTTGGTTTATTTGTCCAATTACTTTTGACCTCCTAAAATGTGGAGTGTTTGTAAAGAAATGTGTACAATTCCTACAATTTCTATCAGATATTTTTGTTCAAACCTTCAAATTAAACGTTACAATCTGCACTTGAATTCTGTTGTAGAGGTTTCATTTCAAATCCAATGTGGTGGCATGCAGAGCCCAACTCGCGAAAATTGTGTCACTGTCCAAATATTTCTGGACCTAACTGTAGATAGGTGACATATACTCTTTACTTTGAGTGCCCCCTATAATACCGACCTTTGGTTGGCACCAATTATTAGTAATAATCACGTTGTGTCTACCATGTTCTCATGGGATCTGCTGCATGCAGCCTCCTATCTATATACATAGGTGACATATACTGTATACATTTACTGCCCCCCATAAGATGACAGATATTACAGGCTTTTTAGTACATGGTAAATATTCTATTTATTTCTGAGAAAAAAAAAAGTAGTCAGTACATATCCTCCTACTTAACATCCTCTGCAAGCACCACCAGCCCATATAAATATAATGCCCCGAGTATTGGGTTCCTAAAAGAGTTTATCTAGGACTAGAAAAGCATGGTTGCTTATTATCAGAAACAGTGCCATTGTTATGGGGGCTGTCTGATAATAAAATCTAAAGGAATATGAGACAGTCAGGGTCCACCGTGCAAAGTCTCTGCTGCAGACTATGGCAGAGGATAAGGGGTATATAAGTGTGCCACTGTAAAAAATAATAGCACAAGTGCAGAGTGCAATACCTCTGTTAAACTCACAGAGGAATATAATTAGAAAATAAAGCAATTCCTCCCTTACTTGGAGGGTGTGTGGAATGGTCTCTGTTAAAGATCACAGAGACAAAAGCAGTGAGTGTGAAATGGCACATACCTAGGTCCGTTCCTCTAGTGGTGCCAGGAGACAGACAGCAGCGTAAGCCGCACAAAGCTCCTACCTGCGTTCGCTCCACTAGTGTGCGAGGACATGAACCACTAGATATGGCACCTGTCTAGGTCCGCTCTTCTAGTGGTGCAAAAGAGACGGACAGCAGCATAAGCTGCACAAAGCTCCTACCTCTGTTCGCTCCCCTAGTGTGCGAGGATACGAACAACTGCCAGACGCAGTATAAGGAACGTTACCCTAGCGGCAACGTCCACCTACAAGTAGAATCACAAGGCCCAGCCGGACCATGTGCCTCAGGCACCTGCCTATGTCTGCTCCACTAAGAGGTAAGGATACGGACAGCAGCCGAAGCTGTAAGGTATAAGAACGCTACCCTGCCGGTAGCGCTCACCTAACATAGACATAGAGATGCCTAGAGGGACGTGCACAGGGCGTCTACCCTCATGCATGAACCAAGAGGACTGAGCGCCGGGCGGCGTGCATCAGGGTCTTATATAGACTCTGTGCCTCATCCAAGATGGAGGACACCAGAGCCAATCCGCTGCCAGAATGACAGCAATGACGTCACGCTGGCCTATCACCGAGCAAAGCGTCACAAGCACATGACCAGCGACCAATCGGCATAGAAGGTGTCAGAGACATGTGACCACGTGTCACAAGCACATGACCAGTGGCCAATCAGCTTAGAAGGTGTCAGAGACATGTGACCTCGTGTCAGCGATGATGTCACCCGCACATGTGCAATGGCTCCAAGATAGGACTTAGTCTCCAGCGCTTGCACATGTGCAGTAGCAAGAAATCCGGACATAATCTCCAGAGCCACAGCAACCGTAACAGCCATCCCTGACAAAGGGTTGTTGCAGCTCAGCTCCATTTACTTTATAGGGGTTTGGTTGCAATACCAGACACAACCCAAGGTCAGGGGTGACGCCATTGCTTAAAAAACCGGCCATGCCTGCCTGTGAAAATCTCATAAGAAATATTGTATATGGGAAACACCCCACAAGATCCTTCATGTACCGGAAGACCCCACAACACCTGCAGTATACTGAGAACATCGCACAAGACTTGGTGTATACTAGGATTGCGCCACAAGAATGGCCATTTACCAAAAAGACCCGCCGTATATCGGGAGTTCCCTACAAGACCTGCCATCAGGAAGACCCCATTAGACATGCCATAGAGTGGGAACACCGCACAAGACCTGTGTCATACTGGGAACACACCACAATATCTGTTGATTAAATAAAGGCCGCTTTACACGCTACGACATCGCTAGCAATTGCTAGCGATGTCGAGCGCGAATGCTCCCGCCCCATCGTACATGCGATATCGTGTGATCGCTGCTGTAGCGAACATTATCGCTACGCCAGCGTCACATGCACTTACCTGTTCTGCGACGTCGCTGTGACCGGCGAACCGCCTCCTTTCTAAGGGGGCGGTTCGTTTAGCGTCACAGCGACGTCACAGCAGCGTCACTGAACCGCCGCCCAATAGAAGCGGAGGGGCGGAGATGAGCGGGACGTAACATCCCGCCCACCTCCTTCCTTCCGAATTGCGGGCGGCAGCAGGTAAGGTGAGGTTCCTCGTTCCTGCGGCGTCACACATAGCGATGTGTGCTGCCGCAGGAGCGATGAACTACTTCGTACACCGAGCAGCAGAATAGGGGGGCATGTCACCGATGAGCGATTTTGAACGTTTTTGCGACGATTCATAGGTGTCACACGCAAAGACATCGCTAAAGTGACCAGATGTGCGTCACAAATTCCGTGACCCCAACGAGATCGCTTGAGCGATGTCGCAGCGTGTAAAGCGGCCTTAAGAGTACATTCACACGACCGTCCCATTTTTGTAGTCCGCAAAAAACGATCCTGTTTTTCCACGTATGCATCCACGTGTTATCTATGGGGACTGGTCACTGGTTGCTGGTGAGCTCACCAGCAACTTGTGTAGCGACGCTCCAGCGATCCCTGCCAGGTCAGGTTGCTGGTGGGATCGCTGGAGCGTCGCAGTGTGACATCTCACCAGCAACCTCCTAGCAACTTACCAGCGATCCCTATCGTTGTTGGGATCGCTGGTAAGTTGCTTAGTGTGACTGGACCTTTAGGAGCAAGCGCTTCATACTCACCAATCACCAGGGCAGCTGTCACACTGCTTCCGCGGCAGCTCTTTCTTCTTCATTAGGCTCATACATATTCAATGGTTCCCTCGCTCACTGGCGTCTGTGATAGGTTGCAGTCAAACGTGCCCCCATGCTGAGTGAAAGCTGTCTGACTGCAACCAATCACAGCCGCTGATGGGTGGGTCTATATTGTACAGTAAAATAAATAATTTTCAAAAAACAGCGTGCGGTCCCCCCAATTTTAATACCCAGCAGAGATAAAGTCTCACAGCTGAGGGCTGGTATTCTCAGGCTGGGGAGACCCATGTTATTGGGAGCCCCCGGCCTAAAAATATCAGCCAGCATCCACCTGGAATTGCCGCATCCATTAGCGACAGTCCCGGGACTTTACCCAGCTTTTCCTGACTGCCCTGGTGCGGTGGCAATCGGGGCAGTAAGGAGTTAATAACAGCCCATAGCTGCCACTAAGTCCTAGATTAGTCATGGCAGGCATCTATGAGACACCCCCTCATCACTAATCTGTAAGTGAAAGTAAATAAACACAAACACCTAAAAAAATCTTTTATTTGAAATAAAGGCCAAAAAAGCACCCTCTTTCACCACTTTATTAACCCCCAAAACACCCCTCCAGGTTCGACGTAATTCACACAAAGTCCCACGATACTTCTAGCACTGCTACATCTGAATCTCACAGTGAGAGCCATAGAATATGACCGCCTTCTTTGAGATTCAGGCCGCAAGTGAAGTCACTCAGGTGATTTTCGGTCACTGGTGGAGGACTCCAGAGTGATGTCACCGCTAGTCACAGCCTGCGATATTTGATGTGAGAACCAGCAGAACATGGAACTCAGTTTATGAACGCGGACGTCACAAGTTCAGCGGAGCTCATCACCCCAAGTAATGAACTTAGCTAACATCATGATGTCGGCGCTCATCATAGATAGGTAGATGAGAAAGACATATATGATGTTCCACTCTCCTGCATTTTGTAATCTTGCACCCTTTAGTGCCACATGAAAGCTTTGCTTAGTTTTTTTTTTTTCTAGGCCAAAAAATAAATAAATTAAAAAACGTGGAGTTCCCCCTATTTTTTGTAGCCAGCTAGTGTAAAACAGATGGCTGCAGCCTGTAGACCACAGCTGGCAGCTTCACCTTGATTGGCAATCCAAAACAGAGGGCACCCCTTGCTGTTATTTTACATTAAATAAATAATTTAAAACAAAAAATGTGGGGCCCCCACAAATTAGATCACCAGTCAAGGTAAAGCGGACAATTGTGGTCTAGTATTCTCAGACTAGGGAGGTCCACGGTTAATGGACTCTCCCCAGTCTAAAAATAGCAGGCCGCAGCCGCCCCAGAAGTGGCGCATCCATTAGATGTGCCAATCCTGGCACTTCACACCAGCTCATCCCGTTGCCCTGGTGCATTGACAGGATAATATATGGGGTTGATTCCAGCTGTTTAATGTCTGTTGGCATCAAGCCCTGGCATTAGTGATGTCGTAGCATCTATCAGATATACAGCATCACTAACCCAGTCAGTAATAAAAAAAAAAACTAGACAGCAAACAAATTTTTATTTGAAAAAACACTCCCCAATACATTCCCTCTTTCACCAATTTATTGAAAAGATAAAACTAATCCGGGTTCGGTGTAATCCAATATGGGGTCCCACGACGATCCATACCATAGTCACTGTCCCAGTCAATGAAGAATAGAATGTTCCACATTGTCTAGGAGAGCAGTGCACTGACCTGAGCTACCATTATTAGGTCAGGCCAGGTCACCACAGGTTATGACGAGCGCCGACGTCATAAGGTTCGCTAAGTACATTATCTGCGGTGATAAACTCTGCTGTACTCCTGACGTCAGCGCTCGTCACTGACTTCCATTGTTCAAAGCGTTCGGAAACGAAGTATCACGAGCTGCACATGACATCACCGCTAGTCACAGTCTCAGGCCGCTCGTGAGACTTGATGTGAGAGCGTGGAAAGGCATGGAAGTCAGTGACGAGCGCTGACGTCAGGAGTACAGCGGACTTCATCACCGCAGGTAATGAACTTAGGTAATCTGATTTCAGCACTCGTAATCCCCGCAGCTGCTCACACACTACTGTGCGAGCAGATTCTGACACACTGCTGTGAGAGCAGCTGCGGAACTGGCCGGGGAGTGGGACACCGACTGCATGGTGTCCGTGTGGCTTCCGGGGATTTTGAGGACCCGTTGACTTGTATTGTGTCACGGTCCCCAATTGCGGAACAGAATAGGACATGTTCCATAATAACGGAACGGACATACGGCATCCAATTTGTTTTTTGTAGGAACTGATGGCAGATGGAAGTGCTTGCATGTGCCATCCAATCCTACACAAGACATTGATAAGATGGTCTTATCAGTAGGTCCGTAAAAAAATGGAACTGACCAGGACAAACGGAATGGTCGTCTAAATGAGCCCTAAAACAGATGTTGTTTTGTAAAGATTCTTTGTATGTGATGTGTTGCCTTGCTACGTCTACGACTGTGATCGTCTGCTGGGTGGTGGATGCACCTCTGAAGACCCAAGTGTTGCACCACAGTAAAAATCCAAGCAGAGAGAAATCCGGCACCACTCACATACATGCAAGCAATCAATAGTGGAAAAACATCCCCGTAGACTCTCCAGGACTACAGGTGCTAGACTCCAGGCAGTACTAAAGTTCAAATAAAAAAAAAAAAAAAGACAAAAAATAGGAGTAGCACTCACCATCCTTGTGGATCAAATATTATTTTTCTTTATTAATCAATTAATCTTAAAAGCATGAATTCAGGGAGTAGCTGGAACATAACGGATGGAGGAACGCGTTGAAGTTTGTTTCTATAAATGTACCGCAGAAGTTTGTTCAGGCACACGAAACGGCCATTGTCCGTTATGTTCCAGCTACTCCCTCTTATCCACAAGTAGGGTGAGTGGTACTCCTATTTTCTGTCTTTTTTGGTAAGTGTCGCAACCCTTGCCGGAGCAGAACATTTCAGTTTAGTAATGCAGAGTGGAGCCTTGCCGGGAATTCTTTGGCTCCTCAAGACAACCACACGAGATCTGCTATATACAGGGAACCCTACAGAAGACATGCTGTATATATTGGGAACACCCCATGACATGATATATACAGGAAAAAGACCACAAACCTGCTGTTTACTGGGAACACCCCACAAGACCTGCAGTATACCAGGTACACCCCACAAGATGCGCTGTATATTGGGAAGACCCCACAAGACCTGCTGTATACCTGGAGCACCCCAAAAGACCTGCCGTATACTGGGAACACCCCACAAGACATGCTATATACAGGGAGCACCCCACAAGATCTGCTGTATACCGAGAACACCCCACAAGACCTGTTATATAAGAGGAATACCCCACAAGAACCGCTGTATACCTGGAGCACCCTACAAGACCTGCCGTATATCGGGAACACCCCACAAGACCTGCCGTATACCGAGAACACCCCACAAGACCTGTTATATAAGAGGAATACCCCACAAGACTCGTCTCCCAAGAACACCCCACAAGACCTGCTATATACAAGGAACACCCCACAAGATCTGCCGTATACTGGGAACACCCCACAAGACCCACTGTATATTGGGAAGACCCCACAAAATCCGCTGTATACCTGGAGCACCCTACAAGACCTGCCGTATATCGGGAACACCCCACAAGACATACTATATACAGGAAGCACCCCTCAAGACCTACCATATACCGAGAACACCCAACAAGACCTGTTATATAAGAGGAACAACCCACAAGACTCGTTGTCTACTGGGAACACCCCACAAGACCTGCTATGTAAGGGGAACACCCCACAAGACCTGTTGTAAGATACTCTTACTCAGTCATCACAATATGACCCTTGTTACAGTTGCTCAGATTTTTGCTTTTGCCCATTTTTCCTGCTTTCCGTTACGTCAAATTCAAGACTTGATTATTCATGTACCGCTCAATAACTCCCACCCATGGCAGGAGCCATTATACTGAGATACTCAGCGTTATTTACTTCAGAATTTAGCTTTTATTCTTCCTTCTTTTTAAAAAATGAGAGCCTCTCACAAATAAATGCTAAAAAGAGCTATGTATATGTAAAAACATAACAATCAACACTTACACAACATTTAGCAAATTCTGAGGTTTATAACCCAAAACCCTTTCACCACAAGGCCTGCCGCAAAGCATGCCAGCTAACACCACATCTCGTGTGCTAATTACACAGGAAGCCAAACATTTGGCCTGAAACGTTCATTTATTTTCTTGATATACTACATATGACTCCTTCGAGGCATTTCTGAAGTATGGGGGTGACGCGTCATACCGGGAGACTTGCAACAATATCGTAAAATCCAGCCGTGTGAAATGCGCCAACCCCGGCGCTGAGTACAGGATCTCCTTGTTATAACCACTTTTCTATTTTTCCTAAAGGTCATCAGACGTCTTTTTTTTTGGAAGGGCTTCAAACACTTGGTGTGTCCAAGCAACGCGCAGCTGTGGAGATTCGGAGGGTGGTGTCTGACTGTATCACTACAATGGGCCGTCTCTGGTTGCCTTAACTCTTTGATGGGTAAAACAAATATAATGGGGATAATAATAACCCTTAAACCCAATTTCGGGCTTAAGAATCACCAACTTTTTAATTTTTGTACTTTATTTTTACCTATTTTTGGGCTTAAGAGTCAAACTTTTTTTTACATTTTTACCTATATTATTATTATTATTAATATTTTTAATTATTAATTTATTATTATTACTACTATTTTTTAATTATTTATTTTAATTTATTATTATTGTTCTTAGGATTATTAGTATTATTTTGTAATTATTTATTTTAATTTATTATTATTATATTTATTATTATATATATTATTATTATCTGCAAGGAGTTTGTATGTTCTCCCCGTGTTTGCGTGGGTTTCCTCCGGGTACTCCGATTTCCTCCCACAATTCAAAAATATACTGATAGGGACCTTAGAATGTGAGCCCCAATGGGGACAGTATTGCTGATGTATGAAAAGCACTGTGGAATTAATAGCGCTATATAAATGAATAAATTATTTTTATTATTACTACTATTTTTAATTTATGTTTTTCATTATTTATTTTAAATTATTATTATTATTAGTGTGAAATGAGTTTGAGACTTTTAGGCCGAATTTTAAGGCATATATAAGGCAGATTTATACATCTTTTAAATATATTTACAATGGAAAAATGCCTAAAAGAATTCAGCCTTTGATTTTTATTGTTTAGTCTCTTTTACTCTCTTTTTATACTTTTTACGTCTACTTCACTATTAGTGGTTTTATGTTTTCATGGGGCGAGTTTGAAATTTTATGTTTTCATGGCTTGAGTTGAAAATTTCATATTTTCGTGGGGCAAGTTGGAAATTTTTAGGCCGTCTTTTGTTAGATTTATACATTTCTGGACATTTTTTTTATTGCTTTTATTGCTTTAAGCTCATCTATGTTCGTTATACGCTTTTACATTTCTTCCCCTCTTTGTAGTTTTTATCTTATCATTTGACAACTTGGAGATTTTTAACCAAACTTTTGGGGCATGTATAAAATAGAATTACCGTATACGTTTTTGATATTTTATTGCTTAAGCAGTTTACACTCTTTTATGTTTACCTCTATCTTCGTCGTTTTATTTTTTTTTGTGGGAAGTTAGAGATTTTAGGCAGTCTTTTACGCTCTTTTTACACTTTTTATGTCTACTCGTGAGCAAATTGGAAATTTTTAGGTCATCTTTTGTTAGATTTATACATTTCTGAACATTGGTTTTTTTTTTATTGTTTAACCTTGTCTATGTTCATTATACACTTTTACGTTTAGTTCCCTCTGTAGTTTTTATCTTATCATTTGACAAATTGGAGATTTTTAGGCAAGGTTTTGGGGCACATATAAGATAGAATTCTGTTTTTGATATTTTATTGCTTAAGCGCTCTTTTTATGCTTTTTACATTTACCTCTCTGTTTGTGGTTTTATGTTTTTATGTGGGAAGAGTTGGAGATTTTAGGTAGATTTTTGAGGTGAGTATAAGATATTTTTATACTGTATGTTTTTGAATATTTTTTTAAAATAGCAAAATGCATAAAAATGGTTCTGCCTTTGATTTTTACTGTTTATGCTCTTTTTACACTTTTTATATTTACTTACCTATTTTCCAAAGACATACTGATAGGGAATTTAGATTGTGAATCCCAGTGGGGACAGTGTTGATGATGTCTGGAAAGTGCTGAACTGGAGTCTACCCATCCTGTGATTGGCTGCAGAGGTCACATATTGGGAGAAGGAAGAACAGAGACTGGCTGGGCACCAGCAATGACTTGTCATGTGACTACTCCAGCCAGTCACAGGCTGCACCAGTGAGAACACATCCTCTGATTGGCTGCTGAGGTCACATATTGGGAGCAAGAAGAAAAGAGACCGGCGGGACTCTAGCAATGACTTGATATGTGACTGCTACAGCCAATTATATGCCACACCAGTGTCAACACATCCTTTGATTGGCTGCTGAGGTCACATATTGGGAGCAAGAAGAAAAGAGACCGGAAGGGCACCAGCAATAACTTGACATGTGACTGCTGCAGCCAATCATATGCCACACCAGTGTCAACATATCCTTTGATTGTCTTTTGAGGTCACATATTGTGAGCAAGAAGAAAAGAGACCAGAAGGGCACCAGCAATGACTTGACGTGATTGTTGCAGCCAATTACATGCTGTATTGGTGTCAACACATGCTGTGATTGGCTGCAGAGGTCACATATTGGGGAGCAGGAAGAAGAGAGACTGGCAGTGCACCAGCAATAACTTGAAATGAGACTGCTGCAGCCAATCATATGCCACACCAGTGTCAACACATCCTTTGATTGGCTGCTGAGGTCACATATCGGGAGCAAGAAGAAAAGAGACCGGCAGGACACCAGCAATGACTTGATATGTGATTGTTGCAGCCAATTACATTACGCATAAAAAATAAATATCAGTGGTTTTATATTTTTATTGGAGAGAATTTTGGGATGCAGATAAGGTAAATTTATACTGTATATTTTTGAATATTTTTTGTAATGGCAAAATGGATAAATAAACTTTTTTACGCTCCTTATTGTTCATCATAATTGAAATCGCAGATTAATTAAAGGAATTTTGGTAAGAGGTATATATGACACCCACAGGCCTTAAGAAGGGCCCAGTATGCCTCGGTTTGCTTCTTTGTTTAGATGGACATGCTTCTTTTGAAGCCATTTCTTCTAGGAGAGAATAATTCTGTAATATGACCCCCGTAAAGAATACCCTATGGTGGGATTCAACGTGCCTATGGCTCTGCAGTATACAACCTATCTGGTGACCTAAGACCTAAAGGAAATCCCCACCCAAATTATGTGGACTTTCGTCTTCATATGATTGGGATACTCTGATTCGACCTAAATATTTTAATTAAAAGCAAAAATCTTTTCCACCTGGTGTCCATGAGAGCCAAGTCAGATTAGTCTTTGTCATTACCTCTGCCATTATGGGTTTCATCTTTCCAGGTGTAATAGTGGCTGTAGTGGATCCCATCTAATGGATCCATTGGGTTTCCATTTTTTTGTCAACTGACTTGAATTGTGGACCCAATTCGACTGTCAAAAATCAAAGAAATAATAGGATTGGAGTCATGAGGGTTGTCCAGAACTTCCATTAAGGGTTGTCCACACCCACCATAAAGGGTTGTCCACAACCACCATAAACGGTTGTCCACACCTGCCATAAAGGGTTGTCCACAACCACCATAAAGGGTTGTCCACACCAGCCATAAAGGGTTGTCCACAACCACCATAAAGGGTTGTCCACACCTGCCATAAAGGGTTGTCCACAACCACCATAAAGGGTTGTCCACACCAGCCATAAAGGGTTGTCCACAACTACCATAAACGGTTGTCCACAACTGCCATAAAGGGTTGTCCACAACTGCCATAAAGAGTTGTGCACAACCACCATAAACGGTTGTCCACACCTGCCATAAAGGGTTGTCCACAACCACCATAAAGGGTTGTCCACAACCACCATAAACGGTTGTCCACACCTGCCATAAAGGGTTGTCCACAACCACCATAAAGGGTTGTCCACACCAGCCAAAAAGGGTTGTCTACAACCACCATAAAGGGTTGTCCACAACCAGCATAAAGGGTTGTCCACACGGTCCACACCTGCCATCAAAGGTTGTCCACAACCACTATAAAGGGTTGTCCACAACCGCCATAAAGGGTTGTCCACAATACGGTCTTTTGCATCTATTGCTCTCCCTCGCAGAAAGAGTTTGGGGGATCCAATATCACCAAATAGATCTAAATCTAAGGGAGACCCTCTCTCATTTTTTTTATAGGATATTCTCTGGATATGGTAGAAATATCTAAAAATGTGACACCACTTTAAAGGGGCTATCCACCACTGGAGAACAACTTTATACCTGCTTAGATGCTTCACATAAAAAAACCCACTTAGCTTCTTACTTCCAGGATTGGCACAGCTCCATAACATAACACCGTCTCTCCGGTGCTGGGAATTACAGCTCCAATATGACAATCGCGGCACCAGTCTGAGGGATGAGTATCTGTTTTTTACATTTTTTGAGGGATGGGCATCTAAGCAGTTAAAAAAAGGGACAAAAAAAATCTACCAAAATGGTCCCTAAAAATTGGACTGATATGGAGAAAATATGGTCTATTCTGAAATATTAAGCAATAACAATAAGTAGTACTGGAGACGGTGGTTCTAGTGTTTCTAGGATTCTGGTCCTTTGTGGGATTACACACCGAAAAACACAAGAGAAGTGGACAGTTTTGTGGTTCAGTGGCCATCACTGAGAACCGCACATGTGTTAGAGCAGATAGGGTTGGATGGAAATGGTGAGTATGTTTAAAGGGAATCTGTCAAGTGATTTTGTAGTACAATACTAATGTTATCTTTAAATAGGGCTTAAGGAGACCTTTCAGAATCAGTAAGTTTTATTGCTCTACCTTATCCTGTTATATAGGAGACCTTTCAGAATCAGTAAGCTTTATAGTTCTACCTAATCCTGTTATATAGGAGACCTTTCAGAATCAGTAAATTTTATTGCTCTACCTTATCCTGTTATATAGGAGACCTTTCAGAATCAGTAAGTTTTATAGTTCTACCTAATCCTGTTATATAGGAGACCTTTCAGAATCAGTAAGTTTTATTGCTCTACCTTATCCTGTTATATAGGAGACCTTTCAGAATCAGTAAATTTTATTGCTCTACCTTATTCTGTTATATAGGAGACCTTTCTGGATCAGTATTTTATATAGCTCTACCTTATCCTGTTATCTTGCTGTAAGGTCTGTAGAATTCAATGTCCCCTGACAGCTAGTCAAGTATATGTAAATGCAATTTACATATTCACTGCTCCCCCCTACCACCTCTCAGTGCATTCACTATCACTGCTGAAAGGAGGGAGGGAGTAAGGGTGGGGACAGCAGTGCAAATTCAGTTCAGATTTACTGTCACTGATGCCAGCACTGAGAGGTGTGAGTGGGGAGCAGTGCATATACAGTTTGTATTTACATATGCTTTACTAGTTACTCCATTACACTGAATTCTGTGGAGCTTACAACAAGATAACAGGATAATGTAGAGGAATAAAACTTATTGATCCTGAAAGGTCTCCTAAAGCCCTATTTAAAGATAACACTAATATTGTACTACAAAATCCCCTGACACATTCCCTTTAAGGGTCTGATAACTGTTGCAATACTAAGGGTACCGTCACACTTTAGCGACGCTCCAGCGATCCCACCAGCGAGCTGACCTGGTCAGGATCGCTGGTGCGTCGCTACATGGTCGCTGGTGAGCTGTCAATCAGGCAGATCTCACCAGCGACCAATGACCAGCCCCCAGCCAGCAGCAACACGTGGAAGCGATGCTGAGCTTGGTAACTAAGGTAAATATCGGGTAACCAAGCGCTTGGTTACCCGATATTTACCTTGGTTACCAGCGCACACCAATTAGCGCTGGCTCCCTGCACTCCTAGCCAGAGTACACATCGGGTTAATAAGCAAACCGCTTTGCTTATTTATCCGATGTGTACTCCGGCTACTTGTGCAGGGAGCAGGGCGCCGGCACTGACAGGCTCAGAGCGGCGGACGCTAGTAACCAAGGTAAATATCGGGTAACCAAGCAAAGGGCTTTGCTTGGTTACCCGATATTTACCTTGGTTACAGCTTACCGCAGGCTGCCAGACGCCGGCTCCTGCTCCCTGCACATTCAGATCGTTGCTCTCTCGCTGTCAAACACAGCGATGTGTGCTTCACAGCGGGAGAGCAACGTCCAAAAAATGAATCAGCACTGTGTGTAACGAGCAGCGATCTCACAGCAGGGGCCAGATCGCTGCTCAGTGTCACACACAGTGAGATCAGTAATGAGGTCACTGGTGTGCCACAAAAACCGTGACTCAGCAGCGATCTCGCTATGTGAGAAGTACCCCTTGGTGCGGGAATGGTCATACTATGGATACTAATAGCGATAGACACACTTGACATTACAATGGGTTCAGTTAGGTTTTGCCAAAGTGTCCCTCATCTGAAGGAAAACAAGTAAAATAGAGGATCTGTCGACCCCCATGTATAGGTTGTGCGTAGCACTGTATCTTTGCACCCTTAACTTCATGATAGAGCCAAGTTGCACACCCTGTAGATGGTGGTGGTGCTGTTTTTGGACGGAGGCCATGTTTATCTGAAACCTGGAATACCCCTTTAATTAGTCAGTGTCCAGTCATCAGCTGTCATGCCAGATTTTAGTGATCGAGCATGAAGAGGTCGTTCTTAAACTCCTGTCTGAGGCACCAAGTGACCTTGTCTTGCTCCTCGTTGTCACACAGGAGGCATTATATTAAAAAAGGGGCTGATATTTACATTTTCTTAAATTTTGGGTTGACATAACTTTCTAAGTCTTTACTAAAGTCATTTTTTTTCATTGGGGCACTGCTGTAAAGATCCCGCTTACTTCAATGAAACCTTTGGAGAACTGCGCTGAGTAATTGTAACGTAAAACATATAAACCTCGGTGGATAAGTGACAGGAAAGGCAAATAGGGCTTATATATCAGACGCAGATGCAAACCCGAGACGGGAGTTCATCTGAGCGTCTAGACACATTATTTAGAGCGTGATACATTGCCCCAAAAGTGTTAACTAAATATTGATGAAATCTGCCGTAATTTATTGGCTTAGGTAAGTGTCGCGGGACATGCGTAGCCCTGTCAGCGGAGAAATGTTCCTATACATTAGAAATCACCAGAACAGGAAGCCATTAACAATGTTTTTAGAATTCACTTTTATTTTTCAAGAATTATGTCACGTAAAACGCGAGGCTGATGCGTTACGCTGAATTCATTTCTCGCCGGGGATTTGCCATCCCCAGGAGAAGTCGATCAACAAAACAACATTTCACGTTGTTCTACAGTTGACGCCACATCTCACCAACTTTACATTACGGAATGGTAGAGCGGCGAGGAGTCCGGTCCTAAACCCCGACCAAATACACTGACATTTTATAGTTAAAGCATAAGTAAAGCGGGCTTTACACGCTACGATTTCGCTACACGATCTCCTTGGGGTCACGGATTTTGTGACGCACATCCGGCCGCTGTAGCAATCTCGTAGTGTGTGACTCCTAGGAGCGATTTTGGATCATTGCAAAAATGTCCAAAATCGCTCCTCGTGACATGGGGGTCCTCTCCCAATTATCGCTGCTGTCGCTTGGGCGAAGTTGAAGTCCTCGCTCCTGCGGCAGCACACATCGCTACATGTGATGCCGCAGGAACGAGGAACCTCTCCTTACCTGCCACACGCCAGCAATGAGGAAGGAAGGAGGTGGGCGGGATGTTCGTCCCGCTCATCTCCGCCCCTCCACTTTGATTGGGCGGCCGCTTAGTGACGTCGCTGTGACGCCGAGCAAACCGCCCCCTTAGAAAGGAGGCGGTTCGCCTGTCACAGCGACGTCGCCGAGCAGGTAAGTACGTGTGACGCTGCCGTAGCGATAATGTTCGATCTTCACATATCGGCATAACGATAGGGGCGGGTGCTATCACGCTCGCCATCGCTAGCATCGGCTAGCGATGTCGCAGTGTGTAAAGCCACCCTTAGAGCATAAGCTCCAGAAAAAAATATGTGCAGAGAATGAAAATCCAAAATATGATTTATAACAATGCAGACTATGTAAGGAAAAATGTCATGCCAAGAATGTGAGGACCCCTGGTGAGCGACGCAACGCTGAGGGTACACCAAAGAAACAATACAACAATGGGCCCTGACGCTAGGGAGAGGGGAACAAGGTCACTCCCTAACACTCACCTAAGGCTGATCCTTGCATTACCTAAACGGGTTCTTTCCCTGTGCGTCATCATGTGCCTACTCCCTCGCTAGCCCTGAACGTACCCTCACTCGTGAAAGCCAGAGAGACACTAGTCTCGCAAGTGATCCAAAGTTGTATAAAATCAGCATCCACAAAAAATCTTCAATAAAATTGTTACTTTATTATTCCATACAAAGGGTTAAAAACAGACACGTTTCGAGCAGACTTGCTCTTATTCATGACTACTGCAATAAGACATGAGAAAGGTAAGACCAACGAGTGGCGAAAGACAACAAAAAGCATTCTTTGATTTCTTCAGCAGGAAACTTCGCAGCTGCAATAGAAATGACACCACAGCTATGGAGTGATGAGCTCCTTTAACATGGACAGCGTAGGTATATGCTATAGCTGGCACAAGGAGGAGTGAGGAGCGGATATTGATAGCAGAAGGGAGTGGCTGCAGCTGAGATTACAACTACCTGTTAGATCACTGCAGGATAGAAATTAACCTTAACCCCTTCAGTACTGGCTGGAATTAAATACGCTCCAACTCAAGGTAAATGACGAGCGGGCACTAAAGCGGACCTGTGATCATCAATACGCTGTGACCTTCTGATCCCAGATCCCTCGAAGAAAACATGAGGCCATGACACACTCGTGTGGACTAGTTGCAATCCAGATTTCTGCTTTAAGGATTGCCCTATGTCTGGCTCCCTCTATGCTAATCTGCACCAAGTTGCTGACATCATCCACCAAGACCTTTTAAGGCTGGCTCTTGTAGCTTTCACCCGATGAGTACTAAGGAAGTAGATCTTGCTATCACACGCGTTTCCAGGAGTTTGCCCCAGCTTGCCATTGACTCTGCTCCAGCTACGCCTCATTGCAATCCAGAAACTAGCTATTTCTTCCAAGCCCAGTCTACTGCACTTTCTGCTCTGTTTTGTCAGCGTACATGTTTACAAACCTGACTCTGCCATCAAGGAACCTTATAATTTATTGATTTCTGCCATCCTGGTGCAATCTCACAGTTACAACTCCTGTTCCTTTGAGTAACCATACACATGCTGCACAATATCAGTTTGCCTATATGTCTCTGCTATTCCAGCACGTAACTGCACGACTTCTGTAAGCAAGATATCAGTTTGACTATACACCTCTGCTATTTCTGTGTGTAACCGCACTCCTTCAGCAAGATGCTGGTTACATATATATAAATATCTGCTGTCCGCAGAGCTGGCTCAGCTTCATCTAGTGCTTCCATCTCTGCTTCTCAATCTGCCATCCTGTATACTCTGCTGTAGTAGTCCTCCCTGACCCGTATGTCCTCCAGCAAATCCAGCTTCGCTGCATCACAGACTCTGATATCATATGTGCTGCCCACCCTGACCTACAGCTTAGAGAATTAATCTCCCCTATGAGCCCAGAACACATACTGGCCAAGTTGCCAACTATCGGAATAAGGAATGAACTTTGCGGCTCCTGGAATAATCAGAAAATCTCCTGGAACCTGCCTAAAACCTCCAAGAAACCAGTTATTCTGGGAGGTTACTTAATTCAAGGAGTAGGGAACCAAGATGGGGAGGTGGGTAATGGTGATTTAAGAGACTGGACATGGGTATGAAGGTTTTAGCTTAAAGGGGTTGTCCACTACCAAGACAACCCCTTTTGACTCCACATGTTTCCTCCAGGTGAAATTAAAAAAGCCTATACTCACCTCCCATACCGGCGCCGTTACAGCAGTGTTGCGGCTTGCATGCACGGGGCTCCCATGGCATTGTGACGTCACGTGAGTCCCACGTCCAATCAGTACCGGCTTCTGTCTCCCCGCTGTCACGTCATCATCAGAGTCTGCTCCTGCAACTTCTGCTTCGATCACCAGGCAACGCCGTGTTCCCGCCATGGACTGTGCTGGTGGTGAGAGAGGAGTCAATGCCAGTGGCTCTGTTGAGCGTAGGCTCCACTCATCCACTAAGCTGGGTTCCCCTGGGACCTGCAGTACCACTGGCTGACTGTAGGTGGTGTATGTCTTCCAGCTGAAGTTGCCACCATTCAGCTACAGCCAATGGGAAGACACAACACCCTTCTAATTCCCCCTCCTGTCTGCTGGTTACTGTCAGAGATAGTTTTGTATTCCTGCTTTCTGGTTCTCGCTCTGTTCTGAATAGTGAAACCTGTGTTTTGACCTCTGCTTGTTTTCTGACTACCCTTCTGCTTGCCGTTTTTGTACATCGCTGCCAGATCCAGATTTGACCTCTGCCTGGTTTCCTGACTACATCATTGTCTGACGATTTTGTCCCTGTTCTGCATCTCCTGGTTTGACCCAGCCTGACTACTACTCTCCTCCGGGTCCTGCTTTGTGAGCAGCTTTCATCTAGCTTATCCACGACAGCCAGTCTGAGTCTGTGGCTCTAGGCAGGCATTACACCTGCCTTTGGACACAAGAGAAATCAACAGGAAGTGAGCAGCAGCCGCAGCAATCACTTCCTGTTGATTAAAGGCTGCTTTACCCGCAGTGATATCGCTAAAGCGATGTCGTTGGGGTCACGGAATTCGTGACACACATCCGGCCGCGTTAGCGATATCGTTGCGTGTGACACCTACGTGCGATCAAAAAAGGTCGCAAAATTGTTAATCATTGACATGCTCCCCTATTCCCAAATATCGGCGCAGCTGCAGGTATGATGTTGTTCGTCGTTCCTGCGGCAGCACGCGTCGCTATGTGTGACACCGCAGGAACGAGGAACCTCACCTTACCTGCGGCCGCCGGCAATGAGGAAGGAAGGAGGTGGGCGGAATGTTTGTCCCACTCATCTCCGCCCCGCTGCTTCAATTGGGTGGCCGCTTAGTGACGTCGCTGTGACGCCGAACGAACCGCCCCCTAAGAAAGGAGGCGGTTCGCCAGTCACAGCGACGTCGCTAGGCAGGTAAGTAGTGTGACGGGTCCGAGCGATTTTGTGCGCCACGGGCAGTGATGTGCCCGTGACACACAAACGATGGGGGCGGGTATGCACGCTAGCAATCTCGCTAGCGAGATCGCAGCGTGTAAAGCAGCCTTAACTTATTTGGTCCAAAGGCGGGGAGACAGAAGCCGACACTGATTGGATGCAGGACACGCATGACATCACAACATCACATAAGCTGTGGGAACACAAGCTCTGGCACTGCTGGAACGGCACCAATATGTGAGGTGAGTATAGGCTTTTTTATTTTACCTGGGGGAAACCTGGAGTCAGAAGGGGATGTCCTAGTAGTGGACATTCGCTTTAAGAAAAATGTGTGGTTACATTGTGTATGGGAAATACACTCTTTTGGTGGATGCTACCAGTGAAAGATTGGCAAGTATGAGTGTACATAAAAAAAACCAAAACAGCTAAGATATGTCCATATAACATACCTGCAATCCTTTAATCCCTAGCTGTCCCTGATCCCAGAGATACGTCTGATAGTGATGATGTCTGGGCCGCCTTCCTTGCCCTGTTCCTGGACAGCCCTGATGTAATACCACCTCTCCTCCACCCAAGGGATGGCTGGGAAAGAAGTGGTTGAACCCACAGATATGGACAAATAGAAGAAACCAAATTCTATCATACAGTATGCTCACACAGAGTTATCAGACAACAAATGATAAGGAGGAAAATAAAGAGCAGGGAGGAAATAACTGGATGACAGGAGAAATTCCACAGCACACTAAGCAACACACAGTAAATCACCAGCTACTGGAACACAACAGCAAATGGACCAGATAAGCAAAAAGCTATAGTCGGCATGGGCAGACAGATTCCTCCATCTTAAAACGGGAGTAACTGTGATAGGTCTCCCGCAACATGTGATTCAAAAGGTAACCAGCAGGCTAACAGAAATTAACTCCTGCTAGCCCAATCATTAATGAGCACACAGCTGGTCGATGCCCGAACCTGCCTGTACAACTCAGAAGCACTAGAGAAACTATAGTGTAGAGTGTCAGAGTCTATAGTCTGAACAGCATCTGATGCCGCCATGAAACTCGGCAAGTTAAAATCCAAACACCATGTGACAAAGAGTCAAGAAATACTCAATTCATCCTTTTCTATTTTTCATACGTTTAGCAGAAATGTAAAATGTTTCTAAACATTGACCCAAAGCCTCTCGCAGTCTGGAAAGCATAAGCAGCATGCCTAGTATGGCTGCTATCCCAGTGGTCAAGCGTAAAGGAAGGAAGATTTTATATGTAGAGCTGGCAAGAATTTCCTTTCCAACACAATAATTTCTGCCACGTGTTTACTATGGCAAGAGTCACTTAAGGTTACTTTTTCATTTTTTTCCACTTGTTCTCCAACAAAAATCATGTAATTGTACAAACAGCACTTAATCACTGCGGTTGGGCAGCATTAACATTGATTTTTATGAAAGTGCGGCTCAATAGCAATTTTTCGTAACAATGAGGTCCTGGTCTCACTGGGTCACGAGTATCGAGGGTCTCAATGCATCCCGGCAGTGCAATAGGTGCACAGCGGAGTACTGAAGAAAATTGTCAAAGCCAAACAAAATAATTAAGACCCTCTGGAGACCGGGTAAGTATTGGGATAAGGGTAAGTAATACGACCGCTGCAGGAAAAATGATCACTTATTGCCAGCAGGGGGACACTTTGTGATCAGCGTTTTTTGAGGTATCCTTCTAGTGTACAGTCAAACATGGCAGATTTGTTGCAAAAATTGCCTTTATCTGAATGGGGTGTGCAGAAATCCATGTGTTTGCCGGTTAAGTGTATGGAACTGATTTTCATACCGGTAAACTAAAGGGTTTTTGGTCCTGCTAATCAGTCACAATCAGGGAACAACGAAAACTGAACGGGAACACCTACTTTTAGGTGGAGTTTATGTTAACACTCCTCTTTTACGCTAATCTTTTTCTTACCTAAATTTTCTGGGATTGTTTCTGGGAAGTTGTGACGTTCCTGGCAAATTCAGGACTTTTGTCAGCTACAGAAATGTGAATGTACTGTAACAGTTAGGTGTTATTCTAATGGTAGTATATAAAAATAATTATTTTTTTTCTAAAATGAATGTATTTGGGGCTAAAATTATTTTTGCAATTGAGTTTCATGAAAAATGATGCACCATTTTCCTTCTAAAACTTCGGTTTCAATGCTGACTGCAGAATGAGTTAACTGAGAATACATCAGTCAGCCCACTATAGTTACATCAGTTGAAAAAAAGACCTAGGTCCATCTAATTCAACCTTCCTCCATCAATTATAAATTTTTGTCACTAAATTAGGTACAACCCAAAATATTATGTATACCGAGGTAATCATCCAGCCCTTTTTTAAAAGCTGTTATTTATTTTTTTAATGGCCTTCAGCTAAATCTCAAGCCATGGCAACTTGATGGATGAACACTCTGTATGAAGAATGATCTTGCACAAGCTTAGATAGGTCCACCAGGGTCTTCTTCACCTAGATAGGTCTACAAGTGTCTTCTCCTCCTAGATAGGTCTACCAGGCTCTTTTCTGCCTAGATAGGTCTACCAGGGTCTTCTCTGCCTAGATAGGTCTACCAGGGTCTTCTCTGCCTAGATAGGTCTACCAGGGTTTTCTCTGCCTAGATAGGTCCGCCAGGGTCTGCTCCGCCTAAAAAGGTCTACCAGGATCTTCTTCACAAAGATAGATCCACCAGGGTCTTCTCTGTCTAGATAGGTCCATCAGGCTCTTCTCCACCTAGATAGATCAACCAGAGTCTTCTCCACCTAGATAGGTCCACCAGGGTTTGCTCCGCTTAGATAGGCCCACCAAGGTCTTCTCTGCCATTATCTTGACAGTATCAAGCCATCGGGTTGCTGGTCATCTCTTCGCCTTGTTCCTTCTATTCTTCTGACCATGATGTCCTTCTCCAGTGATTGCTCTCTTCTTCGTATGATGTGTCCAAAGTAGGCAAGTGGTAGCTTGGTGATCCTTGCGTCGAGTGACATTTCTGGACTGATTTGTTCCAAAATTGATCTGTTTGTTCTTCTTGCCATCCATGGTATTGATATCATCCTTCTCCAGTGCCACATTTCGAAGGCGTTGATTCTTCTTCTATATTGTTCCTTTATCGTCCAGATTTCGCATCCATATGTGACTACAGAAAAGGCCAGACTATATACGAGCCGAGTCTTCGTCACCAGTGAAATGTTCCTCGATTTGAGGACCTTGTACATTGACTTCATTGTTTATTTGCCCATAGCTAGTCTCCTATTGACTTCCAATGTTGTTACTGCATCTTGACTGATCATTGAACCAAGTAGGTGGAAGTCCTTTACAACTTCCAGTTCATCCTTGAGTGTCTGCCATTACTACCTCTTGTGGTAGGGCACTCAACATTCTGACTGCTCTAACTGTAAAGAACCCTTTCCTGTTTAGCTGCAGAAATCACCTTTCTTCCACCCACTGTCCTTAGTATTGTCTTTGGAAGGGATAAGTCATGTGCCAGTCCTTTATATTGACCACACATGTATTTATACATATAAATTAAATCTCTGAGACATCTATTTTTCATGCTAAATCAGCCCAACTTTTCCAACCTCCCGTCATATGGGAGGCCTTCCCTACAATGGTCTGATGGGGAGTCTATGACTACAGATTACATCAAAGTTCAATATGATGGAAAACGAGCCTGTAAAAGGAAAACAATGCAACATTTATAATGAAACCCAATTGTAAAAAATATTTTTACACTTTTTGAAGGCCATGTTCATGGGTTAGAAACCCATGAAAAGGACCCAGAACAATGTAGTATTTGATGCGGAAAACAAATAGATAGAAAACAACCACAAACATGGGCTAAATAAAGACCAAGAGGAAGTCAAATATTGGATGTGATTCTAACAGAACACACAGACGACCTTCCCGATGACCTTGGGTAAACAAGTCCTAAACAGCGTTGTAGCTTATTTTCCATAGCTGAACTTTAGAGGGAAAAAAAAAGTTGGATTCCTGAAATGGAAGGGATGTGAAGTGATCACGCTCAACATAAAATGCCTTTCGCGAGATAAACTGGTCTTCTGAGGATGATGCAGCTAAAACAACATCTGAAAAACCCAGGAGAATACTACATTGCAGAAATGTTAGTAATTAAGCACATATGGAGCTCTTGTTTGTCATAGATACCAAAACATTAGATGGGACCAACACAAAAAACCCATAAAACATAAAAACAAAACAGACCCAACAAATCACAATGTAACACTACAGTCATATGGAAGGCTTGATCTAGCTTCTTCACATTTCTGTTGACTACCGAGTATGGCACCTTTTTCGGGAAGGTCGGTTCTCGATCCTTAGTTGTGCTCATATAGATGAAGATGAGAAGCTGTTTCTGGAAGGAAGCAACCGTGTTATTCTAATCCTGTATGAGCTCTTTAACTCTTCAATGTGTGATCTGAGCTTCTGTAAAACATTTAGTACCAAGAAGGGAAACGAATCAGCTTTCAACTGAGATTTTGTGTTTGTGTTGCCTAAAGAAATCTGACTCGTAAAGTCCCTTGGACCTCACAAGAGCTTTGAGTGTCACCTGTAGTGTCTGGAGCCAAGACTGCAGAGCCTTCACACTCAGTAAGTTATGGTAGGAGGCATCTATGGATTAGACTTATATTTCAAGGGAATGCCTTCACCATGAAGGGGAGACTCAAGGATTTCCAGCAGGGGAAATGTCCCCATCACACTGCCTCCGTTGGCTAGCCTTAATCTCGGTGCATCCTGGTGCCATCTCTTCCTGGGTGCGCACAGAACCGGCTGTCCACGTGATGTAAATCATCTCGCAAAGCCGAGTTCTTACGTTTGCTCTAAGGTTGAGTTCCCATGCTCATCTGTACGTTGTAGATGTTTTTGGAGGTAGGCAGAGGTCAGCATGGGCAATTTGATCAGTCTGCTCATGACCTTGTCACCAGTTCACAGGTTCTCCATTCTTGGACCACTTTTGGTAGACACTAAATATTGCATACCAGGAACACCTCACAAGACCCGCCATATACTGGGGACATACCTTAAGACCTGTCATATACCAGGAACACCCCACAAGACCTGCTGTATATGTGACGCCCTGGACCCCAGGGGTCACAGGTCACAACATCACCACATACACCCCCCACACTAGAAATGTAACATCAGCAAACCACAAAGACCTGATTGCCTCCCTCAGTGTTAGACAGGCACACCAGGTGGGCGGAGTCAGGCGGAAAGACACGCCCACCGAGGAGTCTGCTGGCCTGAGGCAGGAAGACAGTTGAGTTGAGTCGGAGGAGTTGAGTGCAGGACAATGGAGTGGAGAGTTGGTCCAGAACAGTCAGGCCAGTTGAGAACATCCCAACAAGACTTGCCAGATACTGGGAACACAAGAAAAGACCCATTGAAATATTAATAATTTTTATTTATGTAGCGCCAACATATTACACAGCACTTTACAGAGGGGACATGTACAGACAATATGAGACATTACAGAGTAACACAATTCAACAGATACCAAGAGGCGTGAGTCCATACATAGGGGATTCACATATTTCTGCAGGATTGGTCAACAGCCAGTATGTATACAAGTACAGAGACAGAGGTCTTTTAAGTTAATGGAGGGTGTAAACAGATGATAAAAAGGACCTGACTTGAAAGGAAATTTTGTAAGGGAAATAGTTAGATAAATGAGGTGAGGTCATTGGCCAGTCTAAAAAAATGTGTTTTTAGGGCACGCTTAAAATTGGGAGTATTGCGAATTAATCACATTGTCCTGGGTAGAGCATTCCAGAGAACTGGTGCAGCTCGCAAGAAGTCTTGGAGACAGAAGTGGGAGGTTCGGATTATAAAGATTTCAGTCTTAGGTCATTAGTGGAACAGAGGGCACTGGTAGGGTGATAGACAGAGATGAGGGAAGAGATGTAGGACATTGAGGAACTGTGTAGAGATTTCTGGAAAGAGTGATATGTGTTTACCGTATTTTTCAAGTTATAAGATGCACTTTTCCTCAAAAAAATTTGGGAGGAAAATGAGGGGTACGTCTTAAAATCAGAATGTAGCATACCAGGGTTGGTAGAGAGGGGTCGCAGGAGGCTCTGTGCGGAGGGCGGTGCTGCTCTGTGCAGTTCTGCTCTATGCGGCGGGCAGCACTGCTCTGTGCAGCGGGCAGCGTGGCTCTTTACGGCAGGCAGCGAGGCTCTTTGCGGCAGGCAGCGAGGCTCTTTGCGATGAGTAGCGAAGCTGAAGATGTCGGCTGTAAAAGCTTCAAATAATGGCACCCAGAGTAGGCACGTGCACAGATAGAGTTCTCAGCTCAAGCTCTCATCTATACACGCATCGACTCTGTCCATCATTTCTTTGAAGCCCGCACTGCTGACATCTTCAGAATGACCTGTGCCTCACCGCTCAAGCAGTGCCGGCTGCCCCAGCACCAAGCAGCACTGACCGCCACAGTACCGCAGTGAGCATCTGGCCCCCCTCTGGACCGCCCGCAGCATCGCTGTACTCTAGCACTGCCCCTGCCTTCGGTGACCCCGCTCCACCACCGCTGCAGCCCCACCTCCACGGTAAGACACCTCCGGATTATAAAACGGACCCCATATTTTTTTTTTCCTTTTTTATCTCTAAATTTGGGGTGCATCTTAAAAAATGAAAGAATACGGTATATTGTACTCTGTAGTGGATGGGTAACCAGTGCAATGACTGGCACAGGGTGGAGGGATCGGTGTAGCGGTGGGAGAGAAATAAAATTCAGGATGGATTGGAGAGGGGTAAGTTTAGTAAGAGGGAGATCGAATACAGGGAACACCCCACAAGAACTTCTGCATTCCAGGAACACCCAACAAGACCTGCCATATAACAGGAGCACCCCACAAGACCTTCCATATACCGGGACACCCTGATGCAATTATGTAGACACTGTAATTTGGGTCTTGTCACAGTTGCTCAGATCCTTACAATTGCCTTTTTTCTTAGTGGTTCCATATATCAAATTCACAAATTGGTTAATTGGGCACCTAATATATGCCAACTCCTGTTAGGTATCATTGTAAAGAGTTAACTCAAGGAACGCCCGATGAAATGGACGCTGGTTGCTGCCTCCAAGTAGAGAAGAAGTGACCGTGACTTCCTACATTGACTTCCAAGATGATTTGCCGTGAATATCTGAGATGGGATTACCCCTTTAAATGTTAAAAAATAATTCATGGGCTATGTCACGTGGACAGATAATCCACCCAGCATATCTGATCAGCAGGACCCTGGCATTTCCACACGGGGTATGTATGCAGACTGCAGGTTTTGTACAATTGTGGCACCAGTCCCAGTCCGGGAGGACAGTAAATATGATGCCATTGGGCGTAAGAACAATACCATCTACACCCCCATTAGAGGATTTATCATTTTTAACCCCAGCAGTTTTGTTTTGTTCGTGTCATGACATGATGATAAATTTGATCCTCGCTCTAGGTGACACAAGCCTCATCTACATCTCTGCCATTTTTTTCTCAGCACTTTTCTATTTAGAATGGCCCTAGAGTATTAGACAAACCTGGAAAGATGCCCACCTCATAAAAGACATTATGCCCCTCAACGCCAGCTGAGGCTGCACAGAGACGCTGCGAATCTCAAATAAATCAGCTTTTCAATATATTTCTAGACGCTCTGAGTGTAATGAGGTGTAACGTCCCTGTTCTGCATCATAAGTATAATCCGAGTAACAGATCAGCAATACACAAGTCGTGCAAAACAAACCCCTATCAAAAAATCGTAGACATCAATTCAGGGGCATATATAAAGCCATGAACCCATGGCTGAGGTGAAATAACCCACTGGGTTCTCATGATTTGGTGGTGGGAGACCCAATTTGAGTGACAGATGGCTAACCGTTTAGATGCTATGGTCGCTGTTCACCGCGGCATCTAAGGGGTTAAACTGCTGCGTTGAGTGCTAGCTCCAGTGGAAGCAGTTACAGCCAGCACCTGGCAGATATGGAGTGGGCTCAGCGCTTGCGCCTGCTCTAAACAAACCGTAGACATCAAGTCAGGGGCGTATATAAAACCATGAACCCTGGTCTGTGTTAAAAAAAACCCCCATTAGGTTCTCGTGATTTGGTTGGGGAGACCCAATTTGAGCGACAGATGGCTAACCGTTTCGATGCTATGGTCGCTGTTCATCACGGCATCTAAGGGGTTAAACGTCTGTGGTGATTGCTAGTTCCAGTGGAAGCAAGTACAGCTAGCACCTGGCAGATATGGAGTGGGTTCAGCACTTGCATCTGATCAAAACAAATCGTAGATATCAAGCCAGGGGCATAGATAAGACCATGAACCCTTGGCTGCGTTGAAAAAAACCCCATTGGGTTCTCGTGATTTGGTTGGGGAGACCCAATTTGAGTGACAGATGGCTAACCGTTTAGATGCTATGGTTGATGTTCACCATGGCATCTAAAGGGGTTAAACTGCTGCAGTGAGTGCCAGCTCCAAAGAAAGCAGTTACAGCCAACAACTGCCAGCTATGGAGCGGGTTCAGCCCTTGCGCCTGCTCAAAACTAATTGTAGACATCAAATCAGGGGCATAGATAAAACCATGAACCCTTGGCTGCGTTAAAAAAACCCATTGGGTTCTCGTGATTCGGTTGGGGAGACCCAATTTGAGTGACAGATGGCTAACCGTTTAGATGCTATGGTTGCTGTTCACCATAGCATCTAAGGGGTTAAACTTCTGCGTTGAGTGCCAGCTCCAATGGAAGCTGTTATAGCCATCACCTGGCAAAAAGCTCAGCACATGAGCCTGCTCCAAACCAATAATCCGAACTTCTGCAGATGGTGCAGGTGAGGTTCATTCATCAGCAGTGCCGTCCAGCTTTCAGGCTCTATAGAGGTAGTGTGGTCTGACACCATTAGTGGTATGCCACTGGCTCATGTGCAGGACTCCATGTTGGCCCAATCTATGATATAGCCCCCATAGAAGTCTTTATTGGATCCATATGTAAAAAAGATTGTGCCAAGTTCCATTGGATAATATATTACAGTGTAGTTCTCCCTTAGGACCATAGTTTGTGATAGGCAGTTGTATTGCGGGACTATATGGCAGTATACAGCAGTGCTCCATTTACTGGTTCTCTGTATATGAAATTTCTTTTTTAACAATATTTGGATGCGGATTGCCAAAATTGGCAGCAGCCTAGGCCACCAATGAGGAGGGAGGTACAATCCATAATTATAAAAAAACAATATTTTTGCCTTTAACAGCATACTTTATACTGTCAAATTTTTTTTATGATTCATTCCATTTCACAGGTGTGGCCTCAGTATATTCCCCTCCTTTGTCTTTGCTTGGATCCTGGGGTTCTGTTTGAGGGCAGACAATACATACTTACCAATATATTAATATCTAAATTCACAAAGTGTAAAACCTGCCATGGGATTGCCCAAAAACATACCCAAAATTCCTAGAAGTACCCCCCATAATGCCCAGTTTTAGGAACAATTAGTGTAAGCTCAGTCTTATTTGTGGTTTGGTCCCTGGCAAAATCAGTACTGTAAATAACTATATTCTAAACGGCACCACACACTGGAAACCTTTACGATGCATGGTTTTTTTGGGAGGTTCCATGAGGATATTATCAAAAAGCTTGAAAGTATATTTTACATTTTTAATATATGGTACGTATGTATTATGGGATGGTGAAGGAGGTAATAGGAGGCAGTTGAAAATTTGGTGTCCTCTAAATAACTGCACACACAACCATTAATGTCTAAACTGCTGGCAAAAAAAAGAGTACATCCCTAAGTGAAAATGGCCATATTTTGTACAATTAGCCATTTTCCCTCCCCGGTGTCATGTTACTCATTAATGTTACAAGGTCTCAGGTGCGAATGGGAGCAGGGGTGTTACATTTGGTGTCATGGCTCACACACTCTCTCATACTGGTCACTGGAAGTTCATCATGGCTCCTCATGGCAAATAATTCTCTGAGGATCTGAAAAAAAGAATTGTTGCTCTACATAAAGAAGGCCGAAGCTATAAGAAGATTGTCACCACACTGACACTGAGCTGCAGCACGGTGGCCAAGACCATACAGCAGTATAACCAGACAAGTTCCACTCAGAACAGGCCTCGCCACGGTCAACCACAGACATTGAGTGCATGTGCTCAGTGTCATATCCAGAAGTCATCTTTTCAGAGTAGATGTATGAGTGCTGCCATCATTGCTGCAGAGGTTACAGGGGTGAGGAGTCTGCCTGTCAGTGCTCAGACCATACACAGCACATTGCAGAAGTGACAGGTGTGGGGAGGGCTGCAAACAGTTTGCTGAAGACAAGCAAACTAAGGACATGGATTACTGGAACCGTCCTGTGGTCTAAGGAGTCCAAGATAAACTGTTTTTGTTCAGATGGTGTGAAACATGTGTGGCAGCAACCAGGTGAGGAGGACAAAGACAAGTGTGTCCTGCCTACAGTCAGGCATAGTGGTGGAGGGTCATGGTTGGGGCTGCATGAGTGCTGCTGGTTGTGGCGAGCTACAGATCATTGAGGGAACCATGAATGCTAACATGTCCTGTGACATACTGAAGCACAGCATGATCCCCTCCCTTCATATTCCAACACGATGATGACACAAACACCTCCAAGACCACCACTTCTTCAATAAAGACACTGAGGGTAAAGGTGC